>NC_085072.1:492500-495000 GCF_963662255.1 Cinclus cinclus | reverse complement strand
GGTTAGGGTTAGGGTTAGGGTTAGGGTTAGGCCTAGGGTTAGGGTTAGGGTTAGGGTTAGGGTTAGGGTTAGGGTTAGGGTTAAGTGTTATTGTTAGGGTTAGGTTTAGGGTTAGGGTTAGGGTTAGGGTTAGGGTTAGGTTTAGGGTTAGAGTTAATTTTAGGATTAGTGTTAGTCCTAGGGTTAGGGTTAGGGTTAGGCCTAGGGTTAGGGTTAGGGTTAGGGTTAGGGTTAGGGTTAGGGTTAGTCCTAGGGTTAGGGTTAGGGTTAGGGTTAGGCCTAGGGTTAGGGCTAGGGTTAGGGTTAGGGTTAGGGTTAGGGTTAGGCCTAGGTTTAGGGTTAGGGTTAGGGTTAGGGTTAGTATTGGGGTTGGCTTAGCGTTCGGGCTAGGGTTAGTGTTAGGGTTAGTCCTAGGGTTAGGGTTAGGGTTTGGTTAGGGTTAGGGTTAGGGTTAGGGTTAGGGTTAGTCCTAGGGTTAGGGTTAGGGTTTTGGTTCGGCCTAGGGTTAGGGTTAGGGTTAGGGTTAGGATTGGGGTTGGCTTAGGGTTAGGGTTAGGGCTAGGGTTAGGGTTAGGGTTAGGGTTACGGTTAGGGTTAGGTTTAGAGTTAGGTTTTGGTTAGGGTTAGGGTTAGGGTTAGGGTTAATCCTAGGGTTAGGGTTAGGACTAGGTTTAGGGTTAGGGTTAGGGTTAAGATGATTAGGATTAGGGTTAGGGTTAGAGTTAGGTTGGTTTAGGGTTAGGGTTAGTGTTAGGGTTAGGGTTAGGGTTAGGGTTAGGGTTAGGTTTAGGGTTAGGGTTAGGGTTAGGGTTAGGGTTAGGGTTAGGGTTAGTCCTAGGGTTAGGGTTAGGGTTAGTGTTAGGGTTAGGCCTAGGGTTAGGGTTAGGGTTAGGGTTAGGCCTAGGGTTAGGGTTAGGGTTAGGGTTAGGCCTAGGGTTAGGGTTAGGGTTAGTGTTAGGGTTAGGCCTAGGGTTAGGGTTAGGGTTAGGGTTAGGGTTAGGGTTAGGCCTAGTGTTAGGGTTAGGGTTAGGATTAGGGTTAGTATTGGGGTTGGCTTAGCGTTCGGGCTAGGGTTCGGGTTAGGGTTAGTCCTAGGGTTAGGGTTAGGGTTAGCGTTAGGGTTAGGCCTAGGGTTAGGGTTCGGGTTAGGGTTGGGCCTAGGGTTAGGGTTAGGGTTAGGGTTAAGAGTTATGGTTAGGGTTAGGGTTAGGGTTAGGGTTAGGGTTAGGCTTAGGGTTAATCCTAGGTTTAGGGTTAGGCCTAGGTTTAGGGTTAGGGTTAGGGTTAGGCCTAAGGTTAGGGTTAGGGTTAGGGTTAGGGTTAGGGTTAGGGTTAGGGGTAGGGTTAGGGTTAGGGTTAGGATTAGGGTTAGAGTTAGGATTAGGGTTAGGGTTACGGTTAGGGTTAGGGTTAGGGTTAGGATTGAGGTTGGCTTAGGGTTAGGGTTAGGGTTAGGGTTAGTGTTAGTCCTAGGGTTAGGGTGAGGGTTAGGGTTAGGCCTAGGGTTAGGTTTAGGGTTAGGGTTAGGGTTAGGGTTAGGGTTAGGGTTAGGGTTAGTCCTAGGGTTAGGTTTAGGGTTAGGGTTAGGCCCAGGGTTAGGGTTAGGGTTAGGGTTAGGGTTAGTATTGGGGTTGGCTTAGCGTTCGGGCTAGGGTTAGGGTTAGGGTTAGTCCTAGGGTTAGGGTTAGGGTTAGGGTTAGGGTTAGGGTTAGGCCTAGGGTTAGGGTTAGGGTAAGGGTTAGGGTTAGGTTTCGGCCTAGGGTTAGGGTTAGGGTTAGGGTTAAGTGTTATTGTTAGGGTTAGGTTTAGGGTTAGGGTTAGGGTTAGGGTTAGGGTTAGGTTTAGGGTTAGAGTTAATTTTAGGATTAGTGTTAGTCCTAGGGTTAGGGTTAGGGTTAGGCCTAGGGTTAGGGTTAGGGTTAGGGTTAGGGTTAGGGTTAGTCCTAGGGTTAGGGTTAGGGTTAGGGTTAGGCCTAGGGTTAGGGCTAGGGTTAGGGTTAGGGTTAGGGTTAGGGTTAGGCCTAGGTTTAGGGTTAGGGTTTGGTTAGGGTTAAGGTTAGGGTTACGGTTAGGGTTAGGGTTAGTCCATTAGGGTTAGGGTTAGGGTTAGGGTTAGGGTTAGGGTTAGGGTTAGGGTTAGGGTTAGGGTTAGTCCTAGGGTTAGGGTTAGGGTTAGGGTTAGGGTTAGGGTTAGGGTTAGGGTTAGGGTAAGTCCTAGGGTTAGGGTTAGTGTTAGGGTTAGGGTTAGGGTTAGGCCTAGGGTTAGGGTTAGGGTTAGGATTAGGGTTAGTATTGGGGTTGGCTTAGCGTTCGGGCTAGGGTTAGGGTTAGTCCTAGGGTTAGGGTTAGGGTTAGGGTTAGGGTTAGGGTTAGGGTTAGGCCTAGGGTTAGGGTTAGGGTTAGGGTTAGGGTTGGGCCTAGGGTTAGGGTTAGGGTTAGGGTTAAGTGTTATGGTTAGGGTTAGGGTTAGGGTTAGGTTTAGGGTTAATCCTAGATTTAG
>NC_085072.1:300000-465000 GCF_963662255.1 Cinclus cinclus | reverse complement strand
CCTCCTCCAAACCTGGCTGCCATCGGAGGCCCAAACGCGCCCCACAAAATGACACCTGCATTGAGGGTTCTTGAGTTTGGCTTCCTGGGGAAAAATGCCTCCTTTCGGAGTCAACTTGCCTGCGGCCCATGCAGGGCTTTTGCCTACAAAAATTCCATAAGGACGAGGATTTCTCCCAGACCAAAGCTGCCCTCCCCTCCAAACCTGGCTGCCATCGGAGGCCCAAACGTGCCCTACAAAATGACACCTGCCAAGTGGGCTCTTGAGTTTGGCTTCTTGGGTGGAAGTGCCTCGTTTCAAAGCCAACTTGCCTGCGGCCCGTCCTGGGATTTTGCCTACAAAAAAATTCCATAAGGACGAGGATTTCTCCCAGACCAAAGCTGCCCCCTCCTCCAAACCTGGCTGCCATCGGAGGCCCAAACGCGCCCTATAAAATGACACCTGCCAAGTGGGCTCTTGAGTTTGGCTTCTTGCGGAAAAGTGCCTCCGTTCAAAGCCAACTTGCCTAACTAGCCTGCGGCCCGTGCTGGGCTTTAGACTACAAAAATTCCATAAGGACGAGGATTTCTCCCAGACCAAAGCTGCCCCCTCCTCCAAACCTGGCTGCCATCGGAGGCCCAAACGCGCCCCACAAAATGACATCTGCATTGAGGGTTCTTGAGTTTGGCTTCTTGGGGAAAAGTGCCTCCTTTCGGATCCAACTTGCCTAACTTGCCTGCGGCCCGTCCTGGGCTTTTGCCTCCAAAAATTCCAGAAGGACGAGGATTTCTCCCAGGCCAAAGCTGCCCCCTCCTCCAAACCTGGCTGCCATCGGAGGCCCAAACGCGCCCTAGAAAATGACACCTGCCAAGTGGGCTCTTGAGTTTGGCTTCTTGGGGAAAAGTGACTCCTTTCAAAACCAACTTGCCTGTGTCCCGTCCCGGGCTTTTGCTACAAAAATTCCATAAGGACGAGGATTCCTCCCAGACCAAAGCTGCCCCCTCCTCCAAACTTGGCTGCCATCGGAGGCCCAAACGCGCCCTACAAAATGACATCTGCCAAGTGGGCTCTTGAGTTTGGCTTCCTGGGGAAAAGTGCCTCCTTTCGGAGTCAACTTGCCTGCGGCCCATGCAGGGCTTTTGCCTACAAAAATTCCAGAAGGACGAGGATTTCTCCCAGACCAAAGCTGCCCCCTCCTCCAAACCTGGCTGCCATCGGAGGCCCAAACGCGCCCTACAAAATGACACCTGCCAAGTGGGCTCTTGAGTTTGGCTTCTTGGGGGAAAGTGCCTCCTTTCAAAGCCAACTTGCCTGCGTCCCGTCCTGGGCTTTTGAGTACAAAAATTCCAGAAGGACGAGGATTTCTCCCAGACCAAAGCAGCCCCCTCCTCCAAACCTGGCTGTCATCGGAGGCCCAAACGCGCCCTACAAAGTGACATCTGCCAAGTGGGTTCTTGAGTTTCGCTTGTTGGGGAAAAGTGCCTCCTTTCATAGCCAACTTGCCTAACTTGCCTGCGGACAGTCGTGGGCTTTTGCCAACAAAAATTCCAGAAGGACGAGGATTTCTCCCAGACCAAAGCTGCCCCCTCCTCCAAACCTGGCTGCCATCGGAGGCCCAAACGTGCCCTACAAAATGACATCTGCCAAGTGGGCTCTTGAGTTTGGCTTCTTGCGGAAAAGTGCCTCCTTTCAAAGCCAACTTGCCTAACTAGCCTGCGGCCCATTCTGGGCTTTTGCCTACAAAAATTCCATAAGGACGAGGATTTCTCCCAGACCAAAGCTGCCCCCTCCTCCAAACCTAGCTGCCATCGGTGGCCCAAACGCGCCCTACAAAATGACATCTGCCAAGTGGGTTCCTGAGTTTGGCTTCTTGGGGGAAAGTGCCTCCTTTCGAAGCAAACTTGCCTGCAGCCCGTGCTGGGCTTTAGACTACAAAAATTCCATAGGGACGAGGATTTCTCCCAGACCAAAGCTGCCCCCTCCTCCAAACCTGGCTGCCATCGGAGGCCCAAACGCGCCCCACAAAATGACATCTGCATTGAGGGTTCTTGAGTTTGGCTTCCTGGGGAAAAGTGCCTCCTTTCAAAGCCAACTTGCCTAACTTGCCTGCGGCCCATGCGGGGTTTTTGCCTACAAAAATTCCATAAGGACGAGGATTTCTCCCAGACCAAAGCTGCCCCCTCCTCCAAACCTGGCTGCCATCGGAGGCCCAAACGCGCCCTACAAAATGACACCTGCCAAGTGGGCTCTTGAGTTTGGCTTCTTGGGGAAAAGTGACTCCTTTCAAAACCAACTTGCCTGCGTCCCGTCCCGGGCTTTTGCTACAAAAATTCCATAAGGACGAGGATTTCTCCCAGACCAAAGCTGCCCCCTCCTCCAAACCTGGCTGCCATCGGAGGCCCAAACGCGCCCTACAAAATGACATCTGCCAAGTGGGCTCTTGAGTTTGGCTTTCTGGGGAAAAGTGCCTCCTTTCGGAGTCAACTTGCCTGCGGCTCATGCAGGGCTTTTGCCTACAAAAATTCCATATGGACGAGGATTTCTCCCAGACCAAAGCTGCCCCCTCCTCCAAACCTGGCTGCCATCGGAGGCCCAAACGTGCCCTACAAAATGACATCTGCCAAGTGGGCTCTTGAGTTTGGCTTCTTGGGGAAAAGTGCCTCCTTTCAAAGTCAACTTGCCAGCGGCCCGTCCTGGGCTTTTGCCTACAAAAATTCCAGAAGGACGAGGATTTCTCCCAGACCAAAGCTGCCCCCTCCTCCAAACCTGGCTGCCATCGGAGGCCCAAACGCGCCCTACAAAATGACATCTGCCAAGTGGGCTCTTGAGTTTGGCTTCTTGGGGAAAAGTGCCTCCTTTCAAAGCCAACTTGCCTAACTAGCCTGCGGCCCATTCTGGGCTTTTGCCTACAATAATTCCATAAGGACGAGGATTTCTCCCAGAAGAAAGCTGCCCCCTCCTCCAAACCTGGCTGCCATCGGAGGCCCAAACGCGCCCTACAAAATGACATCTGCCAAGTGGGCTCTTGAGTATGGCTTCTTGGGGAAAGTGCCTCCTTTCAAAGCCAACTTGCCTGCGGCCCGTGCTGGGCTTTTGCCTACAAAAATTCCAGAAGGACGAGGATTTCTCCCAGACCAAAGCTGCCCCCTCCTACAAACCTGTCTACTATCGGAGGCCCAAACGCGCCCTACAAAATGACATCTGCATTGTGGCTTCTTGAGTTTGGCTTCTTGGGGAAAAGTGCCTCCTTTCGGAGCCAACTTGCCTAACTTGCCTGCGGCCCGTCCTGGGCTTTTGAGTACAAAAATTCCAGAAGGACGAGGATTTCTCCCAGACCAAAGCTGCCCCCTCCTCCAAACCTGGCTGCCATCGGAGGCCCAAACGCGCCCTACAAAATGACATCTGCATTGAGGGTTCTTGAGTTTGGCTTCTTGGGGAAAAGTGCCTCCTTTCAAAGCCAACTTGCCTAACTTGCCTGCGGCCCATCCTGGGCTTTTGCTACAAAAATTCCATAAGGACGAGGATTTCTCCCAGACCAAAGCTGCCCCCTCCTCCAAACCTGGCTGCCATCGGAGGCCCAAACGCGCCCTACAAAATGACATCTGCATTGTGGGTTCTTGAGTTTGGCTTCTTGGGGAAAAGTGCCTCCTTTCAAAGCCAACTTGCCTAACTTGCCTGCGGCACATGCGGGGTTTTTGCCTACAAAAATTCCATAAGGACGAGGATTTCTCCCAGACCAAAGCTGCCCCCTCCTCCAAACCTGGCTGCCATCGGAGGCCCAAACGCGCCCTACAAAATGACATCTGCATTGAGGGTTCTTGAGTTTGGCTTCTTGGGGAAAAGTGACTCCTTTCAAAACCAACTTGCCTGCGTCCCGTCCCGGGCTTTTGCTACAAAAATTCCATAAGGACGAGGATTCCTCCCAGACCAAAGCTGCCCCCTCCTCCAAACCTGGCTGCCATCGGAGGCCCAAACGCGCCCTACAAAATGACATCTGCCAAGTGGGCTCTTGAGTTTGGCTTTCTGGGGAAAAGTGCCTCCTTTCGGAGTCAACTTGCCTGCGGCCCATGCAGGGCTTTTGCCGACAAAAATTCCATAAGGACGGGGATTTCTCCCAGACCAAAGCTGCCCCCTCCTCCAAACCTGGCTGCCATCGGAGGCCCAAACGTGCCCTACAAAATGACATCTGCATTGTGGGTTCTTGAGTTTGGCTTCTTGGGGAAAAGTGCCTCCTTTCAAAGCCAACTTGCCTTCGGCCCGTCCTGGGCTTTTGCCTACAAAAATTCCATAAGGACGAGGATTTCTCCCAGACCAAAGCTGCCCCCTCCTCCAAACCTGGCTGCCATCGGAGGCCCAAACGCGCCCTACAAAATGACACCTGCCAAGTGGGCTCTTGAGTTTGGCTTCTTGGGGAAAAGTGACTCCTTTCAAAACCAACTTGCCTGCGTCCCGTCCCGTGCTTTTGCTACAAAAATTCCATAAGGACGAGGATTCCTCCCAGACCAAAGCTGCCCCCTCCTCCAAACCTGGCTGCCATCGGAGGCCCAAACGCGCCCTACAAAATGACATCTGCCAAGTGGGCTCTTGAGTTTGGCTTTCTGGGGAAAAGTGCCTCCTTTCGGAGTCAACTTGCCTGCGGCCCATGCAGGGCTTTTGCCGACAAAAATTCCATAAGGACGGGGATTTCTCCCAGACCAAAGCTGCCCCCTCCTCCAAACCTGGCTGCCATCGGAGGCCCAAACGTGCCCTACAAAATGACAACTGCCAAGTGGGCTCTTGAGTTTGGCTTCTTGGGTGGAAGTACCTCCTTTCAAAGCCAACTTGCCTGCGGCCCGTGCTGGGCTTTAGACTACAAAAATTCCATAAGGACGAGGATTTCTCCCAGACCAAAGCTGCCCCCTCCTCCAAACCTGGCTGCCATCGGAGGCCCAAACGCGCCCTACAAAATGACATTTGCCAAGTGGGCTCTTGAGTTTGGCTTCTTGCGGAAAAGTGCCTCCTTTCAAAGCCAACTTGCCTAACTAGCCTGCGGCCCGTGCTGGGCTTTAGACTACAAAAATTCCATAAGGACGAGGATTTCTCCCAGACCAAAGCTGCCCCCTCCTCCAAACCTGGCTGACATCGGAGGCCCAAACGCGCCCTACAAAATGACACCTGCCAAGTGGGCTCTTGAGTTTGGCTTCTTGGGGAAAAGTGACTCCTTTCAAAACCAACTTGCCTGCGTCCCGTCCCGGGCTTTTGCTACAAAAATTCCATAAGGACGAGGATTCCTCCCAGACCAAAGCTGCCCCCTCCTCCAAACCTGGCTGCCATCGGAGGCCCAAACGCGCCCTACAAAATGACATCTGCCAAGTGGGCTCTTGAGTTTGGCTTTCTGGGGAAAAGTGCCTCCTTTCGGAGTCAACTTGCCTGCGGCTCATGCAGGGGTTTTGCCTCCAAAAATTCCATAAGGACGAGGATTTCTCCCAGACCAAAGCTGCCCCCTCCTCCAAACCTGGCTGCCATCGGAGGCCGAAACGCGCCCTACAAAATGACACCTGCCGAGTGGGCTCTTGAGTTTGGCTTCTTGGGGAAAATTGCCTCCTTTCGGAGTCAACTTGCCGGCGGCTCATGCAGGGCTTTTGCCTACAAAAATTCCATAAGGACGAGGATTCCTCCCAGACCAAAGCTGCCCCCTCCTCCAAACCTGGCTGCCATCGGAGGCCCAAACGCGCCCTACAAAATGACATCTGCCAAGCGGGCTCTTGAGTTTGGCTTCTTGGGGAAAAGTGCCTCCTTTCGGAGTCAACTTGCAGGGCTTTTGCCTCCAAAAATTCCATAAGGACGAGGATTTCTCCCAGACCAAAGCTGCCCCCTCCTCCAAACCTGGCTGCCATCGGAGGCCCAAACGTGCCCTACAAAATGACATCTGCCAAGTGGGCTCTTGAGTTTGGCTTCTTGGGTGGAAGTACCTCCTTTCAAAGCCAACTTGCCTGCGGCCCGTCCTGGGCTTTTGCCTACAAATATTCCATAAGGACGAGGATTTCTCCCAGACCAAAGCTGCCCCCTCCTCCAAACCTGGCTGCCATCAGAGGCCCAAACGCTCCCCACAAAATGACACCTGCATTGAGGGTTCTTGAGTTTGGCTTCCTGGGGAAAAGTGCCTCCTTTCGGAGTCAACTTGCCTGCGGCCCATGCAGGGCTTTTGCCTACAAAAATTCCAGAAGGACGAGGATTTCTCCCAGACCAAAACTGCCCCCTCCTCCAAACCTGGCTGCCATCGGAGGCCCAAACGTGCCCTACAAAATGACACCTGCCAAGTGGGCTCTTGAGTTTGGCTTCTTGGGTGGAAGTGCCTCCTTTCAAAGCCAACTTGCCTGCGGCCCGTCCTGGGCTTTTGCCTCCAAAAATTCCATAAGGACGAGGATTTCTCCCAGACCAAAGCTGCCCCCTCCTCCAAACCTGGCTGCCATCAGAGGCCCAAACGCGCCCCACAAAATGACATCTGCATTGAGGGTTCTTGAGTTTGGCTTCTTGGGGAAAAGTGCCTCCTTTCGGAGTCAACTTGCCTAACTTGCCTGCGGCCCATGCGGGGTTTTTGCCTACAAAAATTCCATAAGGACGAGGATTTCTCCCAGACCAAAGCTGCCCCCTCCTCCAAACCTGGCTGACATCGGAGGCCCAAACGCGCCCTAGAAAATGACACCTGCCAAGTGGGCTCTTGAGTTTGGCTTCTTGGGGAAAAGTGACTCCTTTCAAAACCAACTTGCCTGCGTCCCGTCCTGGGCTTTTGCTACAAAAATTCCATAAGGACGAGGATTCCTCCCAGACCAAAGCTGCCCCCTCCTCCAAACCTGGCTGCCATCGGAGGCCCAAACGCGCCCTACAAAATGACATCTGCCAAGTGGGCTCTTGAGTTTGGCTTCCTGGGGAAAAGTGCCTCCTTTCGGAGTCAACTTGCCTGCGGCTCATGCAGGGGTTTTGCCTACAAAAATTCCATAAGGACGAGGATTTCTCCCAGACCAAAGCTGCCCCCTCCTCCAAACCTGGCTGCCATCAGAGGCCCAAATGCGCCCTACAAAATGACATCTGCCAAGTGGGCTCTTGAGTTTGGCTTCTTGGGGAAAAGTGCCTCCTTTCGGAGCCAACTTGCCTAACTTGCCTGCGGCCCGTCCTGGGCTTTTGCCTCCAAAAATTCCAGAAGGACGAGGATTTCTCCCAGACCAAAGCTGCCCCCTCCTCCAAACCTGGCTGCCATCGGAGGCCCAAACGCGCCCTACAAAATGACATCTACCAAGTGGGCTCTTGAGTTTGGCTTTCTGGGGAAAAGTGCCTCCTTTCGGAGTCAACTTGCCTGCGGCTCATGCAGGGGTTTTGCTACAAAAATTCCATAAGGACGAGGATTTCTCCCAGACCAAAGCTGCCCCCTCCTCCAAACCTGGCTGCCATCGGAGGCCCAAACGTGCCCTACAAAATGATATCTGCCAAGCGGGCTCTTGAGTTTGGCTTCTTGGGGAAAAGTGCCTCCTTTCGGAGTCAACTTGCCGGCGGCCCATGCAGGGCTTTTGCCTCCAAAAATTCCATAAGGACGAGGATTTCTCCCAGACCAAAGCTGCCCCCTCCTCCAAACCTGGCTGCCATCGGAGGCCCAAACGCGCCCTAGAAAATGACACCTGCCAAGTGGGCTCTTGAGTTTGGCTTCTTGGGGAAAAGTGCCTCCTTTCGGAGCCAACTTGCCTAACTGGCCTGCGGCCCGTGCTGGGCTTTTGCCTCCAAAAATTCCATAAGGACGAGGATTTCTCCCAGACCAAAGCTGCCCCCTCCTCCAAACCTGGCTGCCATCAGAGGCCCAAATGCGCCCTACAAAATGACATCTGCCAAGTGGGCTCTTGAGTTTGGCTTCTTGGGGAAAAGTGCCTCCTTTCGGAGCCAACTTGCCTAACTTGCCTGCGGCCCGTCCTGGGCTTTTGCTACAAAAATTCCATAAGGACGAGGATTTCTCCCAGACCAAAGCTGCCCCCTCCTCCAAACCTGGCTGACATCGGAGGCCCAAACGCGCCCTAGAAAATGACACCTGCCAAGTGGGCTCTTGAGTTTGGCTTCTTGGGGAAATGTGACTCCTTTCAAAACCAACTTGCCTGCGTCCCGTCCCGGGATTTTGCTACAAAAATTCCATAAGGACGAGGATTCCTCCCAGACCAAAGCTGCCCCCTCCTCCAAACCTGGCTGCCATCGGAGGCCCAAACGCGCCCTACAAAATGACATCTGCCAAGCGGGCTCTTGAGTTTGGCTTCTTGGGGAAAAGTGCCTCCTTTCGGAGTCAACTTGCCGGCGGCCCATGCAGGGCTTTTGCCTCCAAAAATTCCATAAGGACGAGGATTCCTCCCAGACCAAAGCTGCCCCCTCCTCCAAACCTGGCTGCCATCGGAGGCCCAAACCCGCCCTACAAAATGACATCTGCCAAGTGGGCTCTTGAGTTTGGCTTCTTGCGGAAAAGTGCCTCCTTTCAAAGCCAACTTGCCTAACTAGCCTGCGGCCCGTGCCTTGCTTTAGACTACAAAAATTCCATAAGGACGAGGATTTCTCCCAGACCAAAGCTGCCCCCTCCTCCAAACCTGGCTGCCATCGGAGGCCCAAACGCGCCCCACAAAATGACATCTGCATTGAGGGTTCTTGAGTTTGGCTTCTTGGGGAAAAGTGACTCCTTTCAAAACCAACTTGCCTGCGTCCCGTCCCGTGCTTTTGCTCCAAAAATTCCATAAGGACGAGGATTCCTCCCAGACCAAAGCTGCCCCCTCCTCCAAACCTGGCTGCCATCGGAGGCCCAAACGCGCCCTACAAAATGACATCTGCCAAGTGGGCTCTTGAGTTTGGCTTTCTGGGGAAAAGTGCCTCCTTTCGGAGTCAACTTGCCTGCGGCCCATGCGGGGTTTTTGCCTACAAAAATTCCATAAGGACGAGGATTTCTCCCAGACCAAAGCTGCCCCCTCCTCCAAACCTGGCTGCCATCGGAGGCCGAAACGCGCCCTACAAAATGACACCTGCCAAGTGGGCTCTTGAGTTTGGCTTCTTGGGGAAAATTGCCTCCTTTCGGAGTCAACTTGCCGGCGGCTCATGCAGGGCTTTTGCCTCCAAAAATTCCATAAGGACGAGGATTTCTCCCAGACCAAAGCTGCCCCCTCCTCCAAACCTGGCTGCCATCGGAAGGCCCAAACGTGCCCTACAAAATGACATCTGCCAAGTGGGCTCTTGAGTTTGGCTTCTTGGGTGGAAGTACCTCCTTTCAAAGCCAACTTGCCTGCGGCCCGTCCTGGGCTTTTGCCTACAAATATTCCATAAGGACGAGGATTTCTCCCAGACCAAAGCTGCCCCCTCCTCCAAACCTGGCTGCCATCGGAGGCCCAAACGCGCCCCACAAAATGACACCTGCATTGAGGGTTCTTGAGTTTGGCTTCCTGGGGAAAAGTGCCTCCTTTCGGAGTCAACTTGCCTGCGGCCCATGCAGGGCTTTTGCCTACAAAAATTCCAGAAGGACGAGGATTTCTCCCAGACCAAAACTGCCCCCTCCTCCAAACCTGGCTGCCATCGGAGGCCCAAACGTGCCCTACAAAATGACACCTGCCAAGTGGGCTCTTGAGTTTGGCTTCTTGGGTGGAAGTGCCTCCTTTCAAAGCCAACTTGCCTGCGGCCCTTCCTGGGCTTTTGCCTCCAAAAATTCCATAAGGACGAGGATTTCTCCCAGACCAAAGCTGCCCCCTCCTCCAAACCTGGCTGCCATCGGAGGCCCAAACGCGCCCTACAAAATGACATCTGCCAAGTGGGCTCTTGAGTTTGGCTTCTTGCGGAAAAGTGCCTCCTTTCAAAGCCAACTTGCCTGCGGCCCGTGCTGGGCTTTAGACTACAAAAATTCCATAAGGACGAGGATTTCTCCCAGACCAAAGCTGCCCCCTCCTCCAAACCTGGCTGCCATCAGAGGCCCAAACGCGCCCCACAAAATGACATCTGCATTGAGGGTTCTTGAGTTTGGCTTCTTGGGGAAAAGTGCCTCCTTTCGGAGTCAACTTGCCTAACTTGCCTGCGGCCCATGCGGGGTTTTTGCCTACAAAAATTCCATAAGGACGAGGATTTCTCCCAGACCAAAGCTGCCCCCTCCTCCAAACCTGGCTGACATCGGAGGCCCAAACGCGCCCTAGAAAATGACACCTGCCAAGTGGGCTCTTGAGTTTGGCTTCTTGGGGAAAAGTGACTCCTTTCAAAACCAACTTGCCTGCGTCCCGTCCTGGGCTTTTGCTACAAAAATTCCATAAGGACGAGGATTCCTCCCAGACCAAAGCTGCCCCCTCCTCCAAACCTGGCTGCCATCGGAGGCCCAAACGCGCCCTACAAAATGACATCTGCCAAGTGGGCTCTTGAGTTTGGCTTTCTGGGGAAAAGTGCCTCCTTTCGGAGTCAACTTGCCTGCGGCTCATGCAGGGGTTTTGCCTACAAAAATTCCATAAGGACGAGGATTTCTCCCAGACCAAAGCTGCCCCCTCCTCCAAACCTGGCTGCCATCAGAGGCCCAAATGCGCCCTACAAAATGACATCTGCAAGTGGGCTCTTGAGTTTGGCTTCTTGGGGAAAAGTGCCTCCTTTCGGAGCCAACTTGCCTAACTTGCCTGCGGCCCGTCCTGGGCTTTTGCCTCCAAAAATTCCAGAAGGACGAGGATTTCTCCCAGACCAAAGCTGCCCCCTCCTCCAAACCTGGCTGCCATCGGAGGCCCAAACGCGCCCTACAAAATGACATCTGCCAAGTGGGCTCTTGAGTTTGGCTTTCTGGGGAAAAGTGCCTCCTTTCGGAGTCAACTTGCCTGCGGCTCATGCAGGGGTTTTGCCTACAAAAATTCCATAAGGACGAGGATTTCTCCCAGACCAAAGCTGCCCCCTCCTCCAAACCTGGCTGCCATCGGAGGCCCAAACGCGCCCTAGAAAATGACACCTGCCAAGTGGGCTCTTGAGTTTGGCTTCTTGGGGAAAAGTGCCTCCTTTCGGAGCCAACTTGCCTAACTGGCCTGCGGCCCGTGCTGGGCTTTTGCCTCCAAAAATTCCATAAGGACGAGGATTTCTCCCAGACCAAAGCTGCCCCCTCCTCCAAACCTGGCTGCCATCAGAGGCCCAAATGCGCCCTACAAAATGACATCTGCCAAGTGGGCTCTTGAGTTTGGCTTCTTGGGGAAAAGTGCCTCCTTTCGGAGCCAACTTGCCTAACTTGCCTGCGGCCCGTCCTGGGCTTTTGCCTCCAAAAATTCCAGAAGGACGAGGATTTCTCCCAGACCAAAGCTGCCCCCTCCTCCAAACCTGGCTGCCATCGGAGGCCCAAACGCGCCCCCGAAAATGACACCTGCATTGAGGGTTCTTGAGTTTGGCTTCCTGGGGAAAAGTGCCTCCTTTCGGAGTCAACTTGCCAGCGGCCCATGCTGGGCTTTTGCCTACAAAAATTCCATAAGGACGAGGATTTCTCCCAGACCAAAGCTGCCCCCTCCTCCAAACCTGGCTGCCATTGGAGGCCCAAACGTGCCCTACAAAATGACACCTGCCAAGTGGGCTCTTGAGTTTGGCTTCTTGGGTGGAAGTGCCTCCTTTCAAAGCCAACTTGCCTGCGGCCCGTCCTGGGCTTTTGCCTACAAAAATTCCATAAGGACGAGGATTTCTCCCAGACCAAAGCTGCCCCCTCCTCCAAACCTGGTTTCCATCGGAGGCCCAAACGCGCCCTACAAAATGACATCTGCCAAGTGGGCTCTTGAGTTTGGCTTCTTGCAGAAAAGTGCCTCCTTTCAAAGCCAACTTGCCTAACTAGACTGCAGCCCATTCTGGGCTTTTGCCTACAAAAATTCCATAAGGACGAGGATTTCTCCCAGACCAAAGCTGCCCCCTCCTCCAAACCTGGCTGCCATCGGAGGCCCAAACGCGCCCTACAAAATGACATCTGCATTGTGGGTTCTTGAGTTTGGCTTCTTGGGGGAAAGTGCCTCCTTTCAAAGCAACTAGCCTAACTTGCCTGCGGCCCATGCGGGGTTTTTCCCTACAAAAATTCCATAAGGACGAGGATTTCTCCCAGACCAAAGCTGCCCCCTCCTCCAAACCTGGCTGCCATCGGAGGCCCAAACGCGCCCCACAAAATGACATCTGCATTGAGGGTTCTTGAGTTTGGCTTCTTGGGGAAAAGTGACTCCTTTCAAAACCAACTTGCCTGCGTCCCGTCCCGGGCTTTTGCTACAAAAATTCCATAAGGACGAGGATTCCTCCCAGACCAAAGCTGCCCCCTCCTCCAAACCTGGCTGCCATCGGAGGCCCAAACGCGCCCTACAAAATGACATCTGCCAAGTGGGCTCTTGAGTTTGGCTTTCTGGGGAAAAGTGCCTCCTTTCGGAGTCAACTTGCCTGCGGCTCATGCAGGGGTTTTGCCTCCAAAAATTCCATAAGGACGAGGATTTCTCCCAGACCAAAGCTGCCCCCTCCTCCAAACCTGGCTGCCATCGGAGGCCCAAACGCGCCCTACAAAATGACATCTGCCAAGTGGGCTCTTGAGTTTGGCTTCTTGGGGAAAAGTGCCTCCTTTCGGAGCCAACTTGCCTAACTTGCCTGCGGCCCGTCCTGGGCTTTTGAGTACAAAAATTCCAGAAGGACGAGGATTTCTCCCAGACCAAAGCTGCCCCCTCCTCCAAACCTGGCTGCCATCGGAGGCCCAAACGCGCCCTACAAAATGACACCTACCAAGTGGGCTCTTGAGTTTGGCTTCTTGGGGAAAAGTGCCTCCTTTCAAAGCCAACTTGCCTAACTTGCCTGCGGCCCATGCGGGGTTTTTGCCTACAAAAATTCCATAAGGACGAGGATTTCTCCCAGACCAAAGCTGCCCCCTCCTCCAAACCTGGCTGCCATCGGAGGCCCAAACGCGCCCTACAAAATGACATCTGCCAAGTGGGCTCTTGAGTTTGGCTTCTTGGGGAAAAGTGACTCCTTTCAAAACCAACTTGCCTGCGTCCCGTCCCGGACGTTTGCTACAAAAATTCCATAAGGACGAGGATTCCTCCCAGACCAAAGCTGCCCCCTCCGCCAAACCTGGCTGCCATCGGAGGCCCAAACACGCCCTACAAAATGACATCTGCCAAGCGGGCTCTTGAGTTTGGCTTCCTGGGGAAAAGTGCCTCCATTCGGAGTCAACTTGCCTGCGGCCCGTCCTGGGCTTTTGCCTCCAAAAATTCCATAAGGACGAGGATTTCTCCCAGACCAAAGCTGCCCCCTCCTCCAAACCTGGCTGCCATCAGAGGCCCAAACGCGCCCTAGAAAATGACATCTGCCAAGTGGGCTCTTGAGTTTGGCTTCTTGGGGAAAAGTGCCTCCTTTCGGAGCCAAATTGCCTAACTTGCCTGCGGCCCGTCCTGGGCTTTTGCCTCCAAAAATTCCAGAAGGACGAGGATTTCTCCCAGACCAAAGCTGCCCCCTCCTCCAAACCTGGCTGCCATCGGAGGCCCAAACGCGCCCCACAAAATGACACCTGCATTGAGGGTTCTTGAGTTTGGCTTCTTGGGGAAAAGTGCCTCCTTTCGGAGTCAACTTGCCTAACTTGCCTGCGGCCCATGCGGGGTTTTTGCCTACAAAAATTCCATAAGGACGAGGATTTCTCCCAGACCAAAGCTGCCCCCTCCTCCAAACCTGGCTGACATCGGAGGCCCAAACGCGCCCTAGAAAATGACACCTGCCAAGTGGGCTCTTGAGTTTGGCTTCTAGGGGAAAAGTGACTCCTTTCAAAACCAACTTGCCTGCGTCCCGTCCCGGGCTTTTGCTACAAAAATTCCATAAGGACGAGGATTCCTCCCAGACCAAAGCTGCCCCCTCCTCCAAACCTGGCTGCCATCGGAGGCCCAAACGCGCCCTACAAAATGACATTTGCCAAGTGGGCTCTTGAGTTTGGCTTCTTGCGGAAAAGTGCCTCCTTTCAAAGCCAACTTGCCTAACTAGCCTGCGGCCCGTGCTGGGCTTTTGACTACAAAAATTCCAAAAGGACGAGGATTTCTCCCAGACCAAAGCTGCCCCCTCCTCCAAACCTGGCTGCCATCGGAGGCCCAAACGCGCCCCACAAAATGACATCTGCATTGAGGGTTCTTGAGTTTGGCTTCTTGGGGAAAAGTGCCTCCTTTCGGAGCCAACTTGCCTAACTTGCCTGCGGCCCGTCCTGGGCTTTTGCCTCCAAAAATTCCAGAAGGACGAGGATTTCTCCCAGGCCAAAGCTGCCCCCTCCTCCAAACCTGGCTGCCATCGGAGGCCCAAACGTGCCCTACAAAATGACACCTGCCAAGTGGGCTCTTGAGTTTGGCTTCTTGGGGAAAAGTGACTCCTTTCAAAACCAACTTGCCTGTGTCCCGTCCCGGGCTTTTGCTACAAAAATTCCATAAGGACGAGGATTTCTCCCAGACCAAAGCTGCCCCCTCCTCCAAACCTGGCTGCCATCGGAGGCCCAAACGCGCCCTACAAAATGACACCTGCCAAGTGGGCTCTTGAGTTTGGCTTCTTGGGGAAAAGTGACTCCTTTCAAAACCAACTTGCCTGCGTCCCGTCCCGGGCTTTTGCTACAAAAATTCCATAATGACAAGGATTCCTCCCAGACCAAAGCTGCCCCCTCCGCCAAACCTGGCTGCCATCGGAGGCCCAAACGCGCCCTACAAAATGACATCTGCCAAGTGGGCTCTTGAGTTTGGCTTTCTGGGGAAATGTGCCTCCTTTCGGAGTCAACTTGCCTGCGGCCCATGCAGGGCTTTTGCCTACAAAAATTCCATAAGGACGAGGATTTCTCCCAGACCAAAGCTGCCCCCTCCTCCAAACCTGGCTGCCATCGGAGGCCCAAACGTGCCCTACAAAATGACATCTGCCAAGTGGGCTCTTGAGTTTGGCTTCTTGTGTGGAAGTACCTCCTTTCAAAGCCAAATTGCCTGCGGCCCGTCCTGGGCTTTTGCCTACAAAAATTCCATAAGGACGAGGATTTCTCCCAGACCAAAGCTGCCCCCTCCTCCAAACCTGGCTGCCATCGGAGGCCCAAACGCGCCCCACAAAATGACACCTGCATTGAGGGTTCTTGAGTTTGGCTTCCTGGGGAAAAGTGCCTCCTTTCGGAGACAACTTGCCTGCGGCCCATGCAGGGCTTTTGCCTACAAAAATTCCATAAGGACGAGGATTTCTCCCAGACCAAAGCTGCCCCCTCCTCCAAACCTGGCTGCCATCGGAGGCCCAAACGTGCCCTACAAAATGACACCTGCCAAGTGGGCTCTTGAGTTTGGCTTCTTGGGTGGAAGTGCCTCCTTTCAAAGCCAACTTGCCTAACTAGCCTGCGGCCCGTGCTGGGCTTTAGACTACAAAAATTCCATAAGGACGAGGATTTCTCCCAGACCAAAGCTGCCCCCTCCTCCAAATCTGGCTGCCATCGGAGGCCCAAATGCGCCCTACAAAATGACATCTGCCAAGTGGGCTCTTGAGTTTGGCTTTCTGGGGAAAAGTGCCTCCTTTCGGAGTCAACTGCCTGCGGCTCATGCAGGGGTTTTGCCTACAAAAATTCCATAAGGACGAGGATTTCTCCCAGACCAAAGCTGCCCCCTCCTCCAAACCTGGCTGACATCGGAGGCCCAAACGCGCCCTACAAAATGACACCTGCCAAGTCGGCTCTTGAGTTTGGCTTCTTGGGGAAAAGTGACTCCTTTCAAAACCAACTTGCCTGCGTCCCGTCCTGGGCTTTTGCTACAAAAATTCCATAAGGACGAGGATTCCTCCCAGACCAAAGCTGCCCCCTCCTCCAAACCTGGCTGCCATCGGAGGCCCAAACGCGCCCTACAAAATGACATCTGCCAAGTGGGCTCTTGAGTTTGGCTTCTTGGGGAAAAGTGCCTCCTTTCGGAGTCAACTTGCCGGCGGCCCATGCAGGGCTTTTGCCTCCAAAAATTCCATAAGGACGAGGATTTCTCCCAGACCAAAGCTGCCCCCTCCTCCAAACCTGGCTGCCATCGGAGGCCCAAACGCGCCCTACAAAATGACACCTGCCAAGTGGGCTCTTGAGTTTGGCTTCTTGGGGAAAAGTGCCTCCTTTCGGAGCCAACTTGCCTAACTAGCCTGCGGCCCGTGCTGGGCTTTTGCCTCCAAAAATTCCATAAGGACGAGGATTTCTCCCAGACCAAAGCTGCCCCCTCCTCCAAACCTGGCTGCCATCGGAGGCCCAAACGCGCCCTACAAAATGACACCTGCCAAGTGGGCTCTTGAGTTTGGCTTCTTGGGTGGAAGTGCCTCCTTTCAAAGCCAACTTGCCTGCGGCCCGTCCTGGGCTTTTGCCTACAAAAATTCCATAAGGACGAGGATTTCTCCCAGACCAAAGCTGCCCCCTCCTCCAAACCTGGCTGCCATCGGAGGCCCAAACGCGCCCTACAAAATGACATCTGCCAAGTGGGCTCCTGAGTTTGGCTTCTTGGGGGAAAGTGCCTCCTTTCAAAGCCAACTTGCCTGCAGCCCGTGCTGGGCTTTAGACTACAAAAATTCCATAAGGACGAGGATTTCTCCCAGACCAAAGCTGCCCCCTCCTCCAAACCTGGCTGCCGTCGGAGGCCCAAACGCGCCCCACAAAATGACATCTGCATTGAGGCTTCTTGAGTTTGGCTTCTTGGGGGAAAGTGCCTCCTTTCAAAGCAACTTGCCTAACTTGCCTGCGGCCCATGCGGGGTTTTTGCCTACAAAAATTCCATAAGGACGAGGATTTCTCCCAGACCAAAGCTGCCCCCTCCTCCAAACCTGGCTGCCATCGGAGGCCGAAACGTGCCCTACAAAATGACATCTGCCAAGTGGGCTCTTGAGTTTGGCTTCTTGGGTGGAAGTACCTCCTTTCAAAGCCAACTTGCCTGCGTCCCGTCCTGGGCTTTTGCCTACAAAAATTCCATAAGGACGAGGATTTCTCCCAGACCAAAGCTGCCCCCTCCTCCAAACCTGGCTGCCATCGGAGGCCCAAACGCGCCCCACAAAATGACACCTGCATTGAGGGTTCTTGAGTTTGGCTTCCTGGGGAAAAGTGCCTCCTTTCGGATTCAACTTGCCTGCGGCCCATGCAGGGCTTTTGCCTACAAAAATTCCAGAAGTACGAGGATTTCTCCCAGACCAAAGCTGCCCCCTCCTCCAAACCTGGCTGCCATCGGAGGCCCAAACGTGCCCTACAAAATGACACCTGCCAAGTGGGCTCTTGAGTTAGGCTTCTTGGGTGGAAGTGCCTCCTTTCAAAGCCAACTTGCCTGCGGCCCGTGCTGGGCTTTTGCCTCCAAAAATTCCATAAGGACGAGGATTTCTCCCAGACCAAAGCTGCCCCCTCCTCCAAACCTGGCTGCCATCGGAGGCCCAAACGCGCCCTACAAAATGACATCTGCCAAGTGGGCTCTTGAGTTTGGCTTCTTGCGGAAAAGTGCCTCCTTTCAAAGCCAACTTGCCTAACTAGCCTGCGGCCCGTGCTGGGCTTTAGACTACAAAAATTCCATAAGGACGAGGATTTCTCCCAGACCAAAGCTGCCCCCTCCTCCAAACCTGGCTGCCATCGGAGGCCCAAACGCGCCCCACAAAATGACATCTGCATTGAGGGTCCTTGAGTTTGGCTTCTTGGGGAAAAGTGCCTCCTTTCGGAGTCAACTTGCCTAACTTGCCTGCGGCCCATGTGGGGTTTTTGCCTACAAAAATTCCATAAGGACGAGGATTTCTCCCAGACCAAAGCTGCCCCCTCCTCCAAACCTGGCTGACATCGGAGGCCCAAACGCGCCCTACAAAATGACACCTGCCAAGTCGGCTCTTGAGTTTGGCTTCTTGGGGAAAAGTGACTCCTTTCAAAACCAACTTGCCTGCGTCCCGTCCTGGGCTTTTGCTACAAAAATTCCATAAGGACGAGGATTCCTCCCAGACCAAAGCTGCCCCCTCCTCCAAACCTGGCTGCCATCGGAGGCCCAAACGCGCCCTACAAAATGACATCTGCCAAGCGGGCTCTTGAGTTTGGCTTCTTGGGGAAAAGTGCCTCCTTTCGGAGTCAACTTGCCGTCGGCCCATGCAGGGCTTTTGCCTCCAAAAATTCCATAAGGACGAGGATTTCTCCCAGACCAAAGCTGCCCCCTCCTCCAAACCTGGCTGCCATCGGAGGCCCAAACGCGCCCTACAAAATGACACCTGCCAAGTGGGCTCTTGAGTTTGGCTTCTTGGGGAAAAGTGCCTCCTTTCAAAGCCAACTTGCCTAACTTGCCTGCGGCCCGTCCTGGGCTTTTGCCTACAAAAATTCCATAAGGACAAGGATTTCTCCCAGACCAAAGCTGCTCCCTCCTCCAAACCTGGCTGCCATCGGAGGCCCAAACGCGCCCTACAAAATGACATCTGCCAAGTGGGCTCTTGAGTTTGGCTTCTTGGGGAAAAGTGACTCCTTTCAAAACCAACTTGCCTGTGTCCCGTCCCGGGCTTTTGCTACAAAAATTCCAGAAGGACGAGGATTTCTCCCAGACCAAAGCTGCCCCCTCCTCCAAACCTGGCTGCCATCGGAGGCCCAAACGCGCCCCACAAAATGACATCTGCATTGAGGGTTCTTCAGTTTGGCTTCTTGGGGAAAAGTGCCTCCTTTCGGAGCCAACTTGCCTAACTTGCCTGCGGCCCGTCCTGGGCTTTTGCCTCCAAAAATTCCATAAGGACGAGGATTTCTCCCAGGCCAAAGCTGCCCCCTCCTCCAAACCTGGCTGCCATCAGAGGCCCAAACGTGCCCTACAAAATGACACCTGCCAAGTGGGCTCTTGAGTTTGGCTTCTTGGGGAAAAGTGACTCCTTTCAAAACCAACTTGCCTGTGTCCCGTCCCGGGCTTTTGCTACAAAAATTCCATAAGGACGAGGATTTCTCCCAGACCAAAGCTGCCCCCTCCTCCAAACCTGGCTGCCATCGGAGGCCCAAACGTGCCATACAAAATGACACCTGCCAAGTGGGCTCTTGAGTTTGGCTTCTTGGGGAAAAGTGCCTCCTTTCAAAGCCAACTTGCCTGCGGCCCGTCCTGGGCTTTTGCCTACAAAAATTCCATAAGGACGAGGATTTCTCCCAGACCAAAGCTGCCCCCTCCTCCAAACCTGGCTGCCATCGGAGGCCCAAACGCGCCCTACAAAATGACATCTGCCAAGTGGGCTCTTGAGTTTGGCTTCTTGGGGGAAAGTGCCTCCTTTCAAAGCCAACTTGCCTAACTAGCCTTCGGCCCGTCCTGGGCTTTAGACTACAAAAATTCCATAAGGACGAGGATTTCTCCCAGACCAAAGCTGCCCCCTCCTCCAAACCTGCCTGCCATCAGAGGCCCAAATGCGCCCCACAAAATGACATCTGCCAAGTGGGCTCTTGAGTTTGGCTTCTTGGGGAAAAGTGCCTCCTTTCGGAGCCAACTTGCCTAACTTGCCTGCGGCCCGTCCTGGGCTTTTGCCTACAAAAATTCCAGAAGGACGAGGATTTCTCCCAGACCAAAGCTGCCCCCTCCTCCAAACCTGGCTGCCATCGGAGGCCCAAACGCGCCCCACAAAATGACACCTGCATTGAGGGTTCTTGAGTTTGGCTTCCTGGGGAAAAGTGCCTCCTTTCGGAGTCAACTTGCCTGCGGCCCATGCAGGGCTTTTGCCTACAAAAATTCCATAAGGACGAGGATTTCTCCCAGACCAAAGCTGCCCCCTCCTCCAAACCTGGCTGCCATCGGAGGCCCAAACGTGCCCTACAAAATGACACCTGCCAAGTGGGCTCTTGAGTTTGGCTTCTTGGGTGGAAGTGCCTCCTTTCAAAGCCAACTTGCCTGCGGCCGGTCCTGGGCTTTTGCCTACAAAAATTCCATAAGGACGAGGATTTCTCCCAGACCAAAGCTGCCCCCTCCTCCAAACCTGGCTGCCATCGGAGGCCCAAACGCGCCCTACAAAATGACATCTGCCAAGTGGGCTCTTGAGATTGGCTTCTTGCGGAAAAGTGCCTCCTTTCAAAGCCAACTTGCCTAACTAGCCTGCGGCCCGTGCTGGGCTTTAGACTACAAAAATTCCATAAGGACGAGGATTTCTCCCAGAACAAAGCTGCCCCCTCCTCCAAACCTGGCTGCCATCGGAGGCCCAAACGCGCCCTACAAAATGACATCTGCATTGTGGGTTCTTGAGTTTGGCTTTCTGGGGAAAAGTGCCTCCTTTCGGAGCCAACTTGCCTAACTTGCCTGCGGCCCGTCCTGGGCTTTTGAGTACAAAAATTCCAGAAGGACGAGGATTTCTCCCAGACCAAAGCTGCCCCCTCCTCCAAACCTGGCTGCCATCGGAGGCCCAAACGCGCCCTACAAAATGACACCTGCCAAGTGGGCTCTTGAGTTTGGCTTCTTGGGGAAAAGTGCCTCCTTTCAAAGCCAACTTGCCTAACTTGCCTGCGGCCCGTCCTGGGCTTTTGCCTACAAAAATTCCATAAGGACAAGGATTTCTCCCAGACCAAAGCTGCTCCCTCCTCCAAACCTGGCTGCCATCGGAGGCCCAAACGCGCCCTACAAAATGACATCTGCCAAGTGGGCTCTTGAGTTTGGCTTCTTGGGGAAAAGTGACTCCTTTCAAAACCAACTTGCCTGCGTCCCGTCCCGGACGTTTGCTACAAAAATTCCATAAGGACGAGGATTCCTCCCAGACCAAAGCTGCCCCCTCCGCCAAACCTGGCTGCCATCGGAGGCCCAAACGCGCCCTACAAAATGACATCTGCCAAGCGGGCTCTTGAGTTTGGCTTCTTGGGGAAAAGTGCCTCCTTTCGGAGTCAACTTGCCGGCGGCCCATGCAGGGCTTTTGCCTCCAAAAATTCCATAAGGACGAGGATTTCTCCCAGACCAAAGCTGCCCCCTCCTCCAAACCTGGCTGCCATCGGAGGCCCAAACGCGCCCTACAAAATGACACCTGCCAAGTGGGCTCTTGAGTTTGGCTTCTTGGGGAAAAGTGCCTCCTTTCGGAGCCAACTTGCCTAACTAGCCTGCGGCCTGTGCTGGGCTTTTGCCTACAAAAATTCCATAAGGACGAGGATTTCTCCCAGACCAAAGCTGCCCCCTCCTCCAAACCTGGCTGCCATCAGAGGCCCAAACGCGCCCTACAAAATGACATCTGCATTGTGGGCTCTTGAGTTTGGCTTCTTGGGGAAAAGTGCCTCCTTTCGGAGCCAACTTGCCTAACTTGCCTGCGGCCCGTCCTGGGCTTTTGCCTCCAAAAATTCCAGAAGGACGAGGATTTCTCCCAGACCAAAGCTGCCCCCTCCTCCAAACCTGGCTGCCATCGGAGGCCCAAACGCGCCCCACAAAATGACATCTGCATTGAGGGTTCTTCAGTTTGGCTTCTTGGGGAAAAGTGCCTCCTTTCGGAGCCAACTTGCCTAACTTGCCTGCAGCCCGTCCTGGGCTTTTGCCTCCAAAAATTCCAGAAGGACGAGGATTTCTCCCAGACCAAAGCTGCCCCCTCCTCCAAACCTGGCTGCCATCGGAGGCCCAAACGTGCCCTACAAAATGACACCTGCCAAGTGGGCTCTTGAGTTTGGCTTCTTGGGGAAAAGTGACTCCTTTCAAAACCAACTTGCCTGTGTCCCGTCCCGGGCTTTTGCTACAAAAATTCCAGAAGGACGAGGATTTCTCCCAGACCAAAGCTGCCCCCTCCTCCAAACCTGGCTGCCATCGGAGGCCCAAACGTGCCCTACAAAATGACATCTACCAAGTGGGCTCTTGAGTTTGGCTTCTTGGGTGGAAGTGCCTCCTTTCAAAGCCAACTTGCCTGCGGCCCGTCCTGGGCTTTTGCCTACAAAAATTCCATAAGGACGAGGATTTCTCCCAGACCAAAGCTGCCCCCTCCTCCAAACCTGGCTGCCATCGGAGGCCCAAACGTGCCCTACAAAATGACACCTGCCAAGTGGGCTCTTGAGTTTGGCTTCTTGGGTGGAAGTACCTCCTTTCAAAGCCAACTTGCCTAACTAGCCTGCGGCCCGTCCTGGGCTTTAGACTACAAAAATTCCATAAGGACGAGGATTTCTCCCAGACCAAAGCTGCCCCCTCCTCCAAACCTGCCTGCCATCAGAGGCCCAAATGCGCCCCACAAAATGACATCTGCCAAGTGGGCTCTTGAGTTTGGCTTCTTGGGGAAAAGTGCCTCCTTTCGGAGCCAACTTGCCTAACTTGCCTGCGGCCCGTCCTGGGCTTTTGCCTACAAAAATTCCATAAGGACGAGGATTTCTCCCAGACCAAAGCTGCCCCCTCCTCCAAACCTGGCTGCCATCGGAGGCCCAAACGCGCCCCACAAAATGACACCTGCATTGAGGGTTCTTGAGTTTGGCTTCCTGGGGAAAAGTGCCTCCTTTCGGAGTCAACTTGCCTGCGGCCCATGCAGGGCTTTTGCCTACAAAAATTCCAGAAGGACGAGGATTTCTCCCAGACCAAAGCTGCCCCCTCCTCCAAACCTGGCTGCCATCGGAGGCCCAAACGTGCCCTACAAAATGACACCTGCCAAGTGGGCTCTTGAGTTTGGCTTCTTGGGTGGAAGTGCCTCCTTTCAAAGCCAACTTGCCTGCGGCCGGTCCTGGGCTTTTGCCTACAAAAATTCCATAAGGACGAGGATTTCTCCCAGACCAAAGCTGCCCCCTCCTCCAAACCTGGCTGCCATCGGAGGCCCAAACGCGCCCTACAAAATGACATCTGCCAAGTGGGCTCTTGAGATTGGCTTCTTGCGGAAAAGTGACTCCTTTCAAAACCAACTTGCCTGCGTCCCGTCCCGGACGTTTGCTACAAAAATTCCATAAGGACGAGGATTCCTCCCAGACCAAAGCTGCCCCCTCCGCCAAACCTGGCTGCCATCGGAGGCCCAAACGCGCCCTACAAAATGACATCTGCCAAGCGGGCTCTTGAGTTTGGCTTCTTGGGGAAAAGTGCCTCCTTTCGGAGTCAACTTGCCGGCGGCCCATGCAGGGCTTTTGCCTCCAAAAATTCCATAAGGACGAGGATTTCTCCCAGACCAAAGCTGCCCCCTCCTCCAAACCTGGCTGCCATCGGAGGCCCAAACGCGCCCTACAAAATGACACCTGCCAAGTGGGCCCTTGAGTTTGGCTTCTTGGGGAAAAGTGCCTCCTTTCGGAGCCAACTTGCCTAACTTACCTGCGGCCCGTCCTGGGCTTTTGCCTACAAAAATTCCATAAGGACGAGGATTTCTCCCAGACCAAAGCTGCCCCCTCCTCCAAACCTGGCTGCCATCAGAGGCCCAAACGCGCCCTACGAAATGACATCTGCCAAGTGGGCTCTTGAGTTTGGCTTCTTGGGGAAAAGTGCCTCCTTTCGGAGCCAACTTGCCTAACTTGCCTGCGGCCCGTCCTGGGCTTTTGCCTCCAAAAATTCCAGAAGGACGAGGATTTCTCCCAGACCAAAGCTGCCCCCTCCTCCAAACCTGGCTGCCATCGGAGGCCCAAACGCGCCCCACAAAATGACATCTGCATTGAGGGTTCTTCAGTTTGGCTTCTTGGGGACAAGTGCCTCCTTTCGGAGCCAACTTGCCTAACTTGCCTGCGGCCCGTCCTGGGCTTTTGCCTCCAAAAATTCCATAAGGACGAGGATTTCTCCCAGGCCAAAGCTGCCCCCTCCTCCAAATCTGGCTGCCATCAGAGGCCCAAACGTGCCCTACAAAATGACACCTGCCAAGTGGGCTCTTGAGTTTGGCTTCTTGGGGAAAAGTGAATCCTTTCAAAACCAACTTGCCTGCGGCCCGTCCTGGGCTTTTGCCTACAAAAATTCCATAAGGACGAGGATTTCTCCCAGACCAAAGCTGCCCCCTCCTCCAAACCTGGCTGCCATCGGAGGCCCAAACGTGCCCTACAAAATGACACCTGCCAAGTGGGCTCTTGAGTTTGGCTTCTTGGGTGGAAGTACCTCCTTTAAAAGCCAACTTGCCTGCGGCCGGTCCTGGGCTTTTGCCTACAAAAATTCCATAAGGACGAGGATTTCTCCCAGACCAAAGCTGCCCCCTCCTCCAAACCTGGCTGCCATTGGAGGCCCAAACGCGCCCTACAAAATGACATCTGCCAAGTGGGCTCTTGAGATTGGCTTCTTGCGGAAAAGTGCCTCCTTTCAAAGCCAACTTGCCTAACTAGCATGGGGCCCGTCCTGGGCTTTTGACTACAAAAATTCCATAAGGACGAGGATTTCTCCCAGACCAAAGCTGCCCCCTCCTCCAAACCTGGCTGCCATCAGAGGCCCAAACGCGCCCCACAAAATGACATCTGCCAAGTGGGCTCTTGAGTTTGGCTTCTTGGGGAAAAGTGCCTCCTTTCGGAGCCAACTTGCCTAACTTGCCGGCGGCCCGTCCTGGGCTTTTGCCTCCAAAAATTCCAGAAGGACGAGGATTTCTCCCAGACCAAAGCTGCCCCCTCCTCCAAACCTGGCTGCCATCGGAGGCCCAAACGCGCCCCACAAAATGACACCTGCATTGAGGGTTCTTGAGTTTGGCTTCCTGGGGAAAAGTGCCTCCTTTCGGAGACAACTTGCCTGCGGCCCATGCAGTGCTTTTGCCTACAAAAATTCCAGAAGGACGAGGATTTCTCCCAGACCAAAGCTGCCCCCTCCTCCAAACCTGGCTGCCATCGGAGGCCCAAACGCGCCCTACAAAATGACACCTGCCAAGTGGGCTCTTGAGTTTGGCTTCTTGGGTGGAAGTGCCTCCTTTCAAAGCCAACTTGCCTGCGGCCCGTCCTGGGCTTTTGCCTACAAAAATTCCATAAGGACGAGGATTTCTCCCAGACCAAAGCTGCCCCCTCCTCCAAACCTGGCTGCCATCGGAGGCCCAAACGCGCCCTACAAAATGACATCTGCCAAGTGGGCTCTTGAGATTGGCTTCTTGCGGAAAAGTGCCTCCTTTCAAAGCCAACTTGCCTAACTAGCCTGCAGCCCATTCTGGGCTTTTGCCTACAAAAATTCCATAAGGACGAGGATTTCTCCCAGACCAAAGCTGCCCCCTCCTCCAAACCTAGCTGCCATCGGTGGCCCAAACGCGCCCTACAAAATGACATCTGCCAAGTGGGCTCCTGAGTTTGGCTTCTTGGGGGAAAGTGCCTCATTTCGGAGCCAACTTGCCTGCAGCCCGTGCTGGGCTTTAGACTACAAAAATTCCATAAGGACGAGGATTTCTCCCAGACCAAAGCTGCCCCCTCCTCCAAACCTGGCTGCCATCGGAGGCCCAAACGCGCCCCACAAAATGACATCTGCATTGAGGGTTCTTGAGTTTGGCTTCTTGGGGAAAAGTGCCTCCTTTCAAAGCCAACTTGCCTAACTTGCCTGCGGCCCTTCCTGGGCTTTTGCCTCCAAAAATTCCAGAAGGACGAGGATTTCTCCCAGACCAAAGCTGCCCCCTCCTCCAAACCTGGCTGCCATCGAGGCCCAAACGTGCCCTACAAAATGACACCTGCCAAGTGGGCTCTTGAGTTTGGCTTCTTGGGGAAAAGTGACTCCTTTCAAAACCAACTTGCCTGCGTCCCGTCCCGGGCTTTTGCTACAAAAATTCCATAAGGACGAGGATTTCTCCCAGACCAAAGCTGCCCCCTCCTCCAAACCTGGCTGCCATCGGAGGCCCAAACGCGCCCTACAAAATGACATCTGCCAAGTGGGCTCTTGAGTTTGGGTTCTTGGGGAAAAGTGCTTCCTTTCGGAGCCAAAATGCCTAACTTGCCTGCGGCCCGTCCTGGGCTTTTGAGTACAAAAATTCCATAAGGACGAGGATTTCTCCCAGACCAAAGCTGCCCCCTCCTCCAAACCTGGCTGCCATCAGAGGCCCAAACGCGCCCTACAAAAGGACATCTGCATTGCGGGTTCTTGAGTTTGGCTTCTTGGGGAAAAGTGCCTCCTTTCAAAGCCAACATGCCTAACTTGCCTGCGGCCCGTCCTGGGCTTTTGCCTACAAAAATTCCATAAGTACAAGGATTTCTCCCAGACCAAAGCTGCCCCCTCCTCCAAACCTGGCTGCCATCGGAGGCCCAAACGCGCCCTACAAAATGACATCTGCCAAGTGGGCTCTTGAGTTTGGCTTCTTGGGGAAAAGTGCCTCCTTTCGGAGTCAACTTGCTGGCGGCCCGTCCTGGGCTTTTGCCTACAAAAATTCCAGAAGGACGAGGATTTCTCCCAGACCAAAGCTGCCCCCTCCTCCAAACCTGGCTGCCATCGGAGGCCCAAACGCGCCCTACAAAATGACATCTGCCAAGTGGGCTCTTGAGTTTGGCTTCTTGGGTGGAAGTACCTCCTTTCAAAGCCAACTTGCCTGCGGCCCGTGCTGGGCTTTTGCCTACAAAAATTCCATAAGGACGAGGATTTCTCCCAGACCAAAGCTGCCCCCTCCTCCAAACCTGGCTGCCATCGGTGGCCCAAACGCGCCCTACAAAATGACATCTGCCAAGTGGGCTCCTGAGTTTGGCTTCTTGGGGGAAAGTGCCTCCTTTCAAAGCCAACTTGCCTGCGGCCCGTGCTGGGCTTTAGACTACAAAAATTCCATAAGGACGAGGATTTCTCCCAGACCAAAGCTGCCCCCTCCTCCAAACCTGGCTGCCATCGGAGGCCCAAACGCGCCCCACAAAATGACATCTGCATTGCGGTTTCTTGAGTTTGGCTTCTTGGGGAAAAGTGTCTCCTTTCGGAGCCAACTTGCCTAACTTGCCTGCGGCCCGTCCTGGGCTTTTGCTACAAAAATTCCATAAGGACGAGGATTTCTCCCAGACCAAAGCTGCCCCCTCCTCCAAACCTGGCTGCCATCGGAGGCCCAAACGCGCCCTACAAAATGACATCTGCATTGTGTGTTCTTGAGTTTGGCTTCTTGGGGAAAAGTGCCTCCTTTCAAAGCCAACTTGCCTCACTTGCCTGCGGCCCATGCGGGGTTTTTGCCTACAAAAATTCCATAAGGACGAGGATTTCTCCCAGACCAAAGCTGCCCCCTCCTCCAAACCTGGCTGACATCGGAGGCCCAAACGCGCCCTACAAAATGACACCTGCCAAGTGGGCTCTTGAGTTTGGCTTCTTGGGGAAAAGTGACTCCTTTCAAAACCAACTTGCCTGCGTCCCGTCCCGGGCTTTTGCTAAAAAAATTCCATAAGGACGAGGATTCCTCCCAGACCAAAGCTGCCCCCTCCTCCAAACCTGGCTGCCATCGGAGGCCCAAACGCGCCCTACAAAATGACATCTGCCAAGTGGGCTCTTGAGTTTGGCTTTCTGGGGAAAAGTGCCTCCTTTCGGACTCAACTTGCCTGCGGCCCATGCAGGGCTTTTGCCTACAAAAATTCCATAAGGACGAGGATTTCTCCCAGACCAAAGCTGCCCCCTCCTCCAAACCTGGCTGCCATCGGAGGCCCAAACGTGCCCTACAAAATGACATCTGCCAAGTGGGCTCTTGAGTTTGGCTTCTTGGGTGGAAGTACCTCCTTTCAAAGCCAACTTGCCTGCGGCCCTTCCTGGGCTGTTGCCTACAAAAATTCCATAAGGACGAGGATTCCTCCCAGACCAAAGCTGCCCCCTCCTCCAAACCTGGCTGCCATCGGAGGCCCAAACGCGCCCTACAAAATGACATCTGCCAAGTGGGCTCTTGAGTTTGGCTTCTTGGGGAAAAGTGCCTCCTTTCAAAGCCAACTTGCCTAACTAGCCTGCGGCCCGTGCTGGGCTTTAGACTACAAAAATTCCATAAGGACGAGGATTTCTCCCAGACCAAAGCTGCCCCCTCCTCCAAACCTGGCTGCCATCGGAGGACCAAACGCGCCCTACAAAATGACACCTGCATTGAGGGTTCTTGATTTTGGCTTCCTGGGGAAAAGTGCCTCCTTTCGGAGTCAACTTGCCTGCGGCCCATGCAGGGCTTTTGCCGACAAAAATTCCATAAGGACGAGGATTTCTCCCAGACCAAAGCTGCCCCCTCCTCCAAACCTGGCTGCCATCGGAGGCCCAAACGCGCCCTACAAAATGACATCTGCCAAGTGGGCTCTTGAGTTTGGCTTCTTGGGGAAAAGTGCCTCCTTTCAAAGCCAACTTCCCTAACTATCCTGCGGCCCGTGCTGGGCTTTAGACTACAAAAATTCCATAAGGACGAGGATTTCTCCCAGACCAAAGCTGCCCCCTCCTCCAAACCTGGCTGCCATCAGAGGCCCAAACGCGCCCCACAAAATGACATCTGCATTGAGGGTTCTTGAGTTTGGCTTCTTGGGGAAAAGTGCCTCCTTTCGGAGCCAACTTGCCTAACTTGCCTGCGGCCGGTCCTGGGCTTTTGCCTCCAAAAATTCCAGAAGGAAGAGGATTTCTCCCAGGCCAAAGCTGCCCCCTCCTCCAAACCTGGCTGCCATCGGAGGCCTAAACGTGCCCTACAAAATGACACCTGCCAAGTGGGCTCTTGAGTTTGGCTTCCTGGGGAAAAGTGCCTCCTTTCAAAGCCAACTTGCCTGCAGCCCGTGCTGGGCTTTAGACTACAAAAATTCCATAAGGACGAGGATTTCTCCCAGACCAAAGCTGCCCCCTCCTCCAAACCTGGCTGCCATCGGAGGCCCAAACGCGCCCCACAAAATGACATCTGCATTGAGGGTTCTTGAGTTTGGCTTCTTGGGGAAAAGTGCCTCCTTTCGGAGCCAACTTGCCTAACTTGCCTGCGGCCCGTCCTGGGCTTTTGCCTCCAAAAATTCCATAAGGACGAGGATTTCTCCCAGACCAAAGCTGCCCCCTCCTCCAAACCTGGCTGCCATCAGAGGCCCAAACGTGCCCTACAAAATGACACCTGCCAAGTGGGCTCTTGAGTTTGGCTTCTTGGGGAAAAGTGACTCCTTTCAAAACCAACTTGCCTGTGTCCCGTCCCGGGCTTTTGCTACAAAAATTCCATAAGGACGAGGATTTCTCCCAGACCAAAGCTGCCCCCTCCTCCAAACCTGGCTGCCATCGGAGGCCCAAACGTGCCCTACAAAATGACATCTGCCAAGTGGGCTCTTGAGTTTGGCTTCTTGGGTGGAAGTGCCTCCTTTCAAAGCCAACTTGACTGCGGCCCGTCCTGGGCTTTTGCCTACAAAAATTCCATATGGACGAGGATTTCTCCCAGACCAAAGCTGCCCCCTCCTCCAAACCTGGCTGCCATCGGAGGCCCAAACGTGCCCTACAAAATGACACCTGCCAAGTGGGCTCTTGAGTTTGGCTTCTTGGGTGGAAGTACCTCCTTTCAAAGCCAACTTGCCTGCGGCACGTCCTGGGCTTTTGCCTACAAAAATTCCATAAGGACGAGGATTTCTCCCAGACCAAAGCTGCCCCCTCCTCCAAACCTGGCTGCCATTGGAGGCCCAAACGCGCCCTACAAAATGACATCTGCCAAGTGGGCTCTTGAGTTTGGCTTCTTGGGGGAAAGTGCCTCCTTTCAAAGCCAACTTGCCTAACTAGCCTGCGGCCCGTCCTGGGCTTTAGACTACAAAAATTCCATAAGGACGAGGATTTCTCCCAGACCAAAGCTGCCACCTCCTCCAAACCTGCCTGCCATCAGAGGCCCAAATGCGCCCCACAAAATGACATCTGCCAAGTGGGCTCTTGAGTTTGGCTTCTTGGGGAAAAGTGCCTCCTTTCGGAGCCAACTTGCCTAACTTGCCTGCGGCCCGTCCTGGGCTTTTGCCTATAAAAATTCCAGAAGGACGAGGATTTCTCCCAGACCAAAGCTGCCCCCTCCTCCAAACCTGGCTGCCATCGGAGGCCCAAACGCGCCCCACAAAATGACACCTGCATTGAGGGTTCTTGAGTTTGGCTTCCTGGGGAAAAGTGCCTCCTTTCGGAGTCAACTTGCCTGCGGCCCATGCAGGGCTTTTGCCTACAAAAATTCCAGAAGGACGAGGATTTCTCCCAGACCAAAGCTGCCCCCTCCTCCAAACCTGGCTGCCATCGGAGGCCCAAACGTGCCCTACAAAATGACACCTGCCAAGTGGGCTCTTGAGTTTGGCTTCTTGGGTGGAAGTGCCTCCTTTCAAAGCCAACTTGCCTGCGGCCGGTCCTGGGCTTTTGCCTACAAAAATTCCATAAGGACGAGGATTTCTCCCAGACCAAAGCTGCCCCCTCCTCCAAACCTGGCTGCCATCGGAGGCCCAAACGCGCCCTACAAAATGACATCTGCCAAGTGGGCTCTTGAGATTGGCTTCTTGCGGAAAAGTGCCTCCTTTCAAAGACAACTTGCCTAACTAGCCTGCGGCCCGTGCTGGGCTTTAGACTACAAAAATTCCATAAGGACGAGGATTTCTCCCAGACCAAAGCTGCCCCCTCCTCCAAACCTGGCTGCCATCAGAGGCCCAAACGCGCCCCACAAAATGACATCTGCCAAGTGGGCTCCTGAGTTTGGCTTCTTGGGGGAAAGTGCCTCCTTTCGGAGTCAACTTGCCTGCAGCCCGTGCTGGGCTTTAGACTACAAAAATTCCATAAGGACGAGGATTTCTCCCAGACCAAAGCTGCCCCCTCCTCCAAACCTGGCTGCCATCGGAGGCCCAAACGCGCCCCACAAAATGACATCTGCATTGAGGGTTCTTGAGTTTGGCTTCTTGGGGAAAAGTGCCTCCTTTCGGAGCCAACTTGCCTAACTTGCCTGCGGCCCTTCCTGGGCTTTTGCCTCCGAAAATTCCAGAAGGACGAGGATTTCTCCCAGACCAAAGCTGCCCCCTCCTCCAAACCTGGCTGCCATCGAGGCCCAAACGTGCCCTACAAAATGACACCTGCCAAGTGGGCTCTTGAGTTTGGCTTCTTGGGGAAAAGTGACTCCTTTCAAAACCAATTTGCCTGCGTCCCGTCCCGGGCTTTTGCTACAAAAATTCCATAAGGACGAGGATTTCTCCCAGACCAAAGCTGCCCCCTCCTCCAAACCTGGCTGCCATCAGAGGCCCAAACGCGCCCTACAAAAGGACATCTGCATTGCGGGTTCTTGAGTTTGGCTTCTTGGGCAAAAGTGCCTCCTTTCAAAGCCAACATGCCTAACTTGCCTGCGGCCCGTCCTGGGCTTTTGCCTACAAAAATTCCATAAGTACAAGGATTTCTCCCAGACCAAAGCTGCCCCCTCCTCCAAACCTGGCTGCCATCGGAGGCCCAAACGCGCCCTACAACATGACATCTGCCAAGTGGGCTCTTGAGTTTGGCTTCTTGGGGAAAAGTGCCTCCTTTCGGAGTGTACTTGCCGGCGTCCCATGCAGGGCTTTTGCCTACAAAAATTCCAGAAGGACGAGGATTTCTCCCAGACCAAAGCTGCCCCCTCCTCCAAACCTGGCTGCCATCGGAGGCCCAAATGTGCCCTACAAAATGACATCTGCCAAGTGGGCTCTTGAGTTTGGCTTCTTGGGTGGAAGTGCCTCCTTTCAAAGCCAACTTGCCTGCGGCCCGTCCTGGGCTTTTGCCTACAAAAATTCCATAAGGACGAGGATTTCTCGCAGACCAAAGCTGCCCCCTCCTCCAAACCTGGCTGCCATCGGAGGCCCAAACGCGCCCTACAAAATGACATCTGCCAAGTGGGCTCTTGAGTTTGGCTTCTTGGGTGGAAGTACCTCCTTTCAAAGCCAACTTGCCTGCGGCCCATGCGGGGTTTTTGCCTACAAAAATTCCATAAGGACGAGGATTTCTCCCAGACCAAAGCTACCCCCTCCTCCAAACCTGGCTGACATCGGAGGCCCAAACGCGCCCTACAAAATGACACCTGCCAAGTGGGCTCTTGAGTTTGGCTTCTTGGGGAAAAGTGACTCCTTTCAAAACCAACTTGCCTGCGTCCCGTCCTGGGCTTTTGCTAAAAAAATTCCATAAGGACGAGGATTCCTCCCAGACCAAAGCTGCCCCCTCCTCCAAACCTGGCTGCCATCGGAGGCCCAAACGCGCCCTACAAAATGACATCTGCCAAGTGGGCTCTTGAGTTTGGCTTTCTGGGGAAAAGTGCCTCCTTTCGGACTCAACTTGCCTGCGGCCCATGCAGGGCTTTTGCCTACAAAAATTCCATAAGGACGAGGATTTCTCCCAGACCAAAGCAGCCCCCTCCTCCAAACCTGGCTGTCATCGGAGGCCCAAACGCGCCCTACAAAATGACATCTGCCAAGTGGGCTCTTGAGTTTGGCTTCTTGGGTGGAAGTACCTCCTTTCAAAGCCAACTTGCCTGCGGCCCTTCCTGGGCTGTTGCCTACAAAAATTCCATAAGGACGAGGATTCCTCCCAGACCAAAGGTGCCCCCTCCTCCAAACCTGGCTGCCATCGGAGGCCCAAACGCGCCCTACAAAATGACATCTGCCAAGTGGGCTCTTGAGTTTGGCTTCTTGGGGAAAAGTGCCTCCTTTCAAAGCCAACTTGCCTAACTAGCCTGCGGCCTGTCCTGGGCTTTTGCCTCCAAAAATTCCAGAAGGAAGAGGATTTCTCCCAGGCCAAAGCTGCCCCCTCCTCCAAACCTGGCTGCCATCGGAGGCCCAAACGTGCCCTACAAAATGACACCTGCCAAGTGGGCTCTTGAGTTTGGCTTCTTGGGGAAAAGTGCCTCCTTTCGAAGCCAACTTGCCTAACTAGCCTGCGGCCCATGCTGGGCTTTTGCCTACAAAAATTCCATAAGGACGAGGATTTCTCCCAGACCAAAGCTGCCCCCTCCTCCAAACCTGGCTGCCATCGGAGGCCCAAACGCGCCCTACAAAATGACATCTGCATTGTGGGTTCTTGAGTTTGGCTTCTTTGGGAAAAGTTCCTCCTTTCAAAGCCAACTTGCCTAACTTGCCTGCGGCCCATGCGGGGTTTTTGCCTACAAAAATTCCATAAGGACGAGGATTTCTCCCAGACCAAAGCTGCCCCCTCCTCCAAACCTGGCTGCCATCAGAGGCCCAAACGCGCCCTAAAAAATGACACCTGCCAAGTGGGCTCTTGAGTTTGGCTTCTTGGGGAAAAGTGACTCCTTTCAAAACCAACTTGCCTGCATCCCGTCCTGGGCTTTTGCCTACAAAAATTCCATAAGGACGAGGATTCCTCCCAGACCAAAGCTGCCCCCTCCTCCAAACCTGGCTGCCATCGGAGGCCCAAACGCGCCCTACAAAATGACATCTGCCAAGTGGGCTCTTGAGTTTGGCTTCTTGGGGAAAAGTGCCTCCTTTCGGAGTCAACTTGCCTGCGGCCCATGCAGGGCTCCTGCTGACAAAAATTCCATAAGGACGAGGATTTCTCCCAGACCAAAGCTGCCCCCTCCTCCAAACCTGGCTGCCATCGGAGGCCCAAACGTGCCCTACAAAATGACATCTGCCAAGTGGGCTCTTGAGTTTGGCTTCTTGGGTGGAAGTACCTCCTTTCAAAGCCAACTTGCCTGCGGCCCGTCCTGGGCTTTTGCCTACAAAAATTCCATAAGGACGAGGATTTCTCCCAGACCAAAGCTGCCCCCTCCTCCAAACCTGGCTGCCATTGGAGGCCCAAACGCGCCCTAGAAAATGACATCTGCCAAGTGGGCTCTTGAGTTTGGCTTCTTGGGGGAAAGTGCCTCCTTTCAAAGCCAACTTGCCAAACTAGCCTGCGGCCCGTGCTGGGCTTTAGACTACAAAAATTCCATAAGGACGAGGATTTCTCCCAGACCAAAGCTGCCCCCTCCTCCAAACCTGGCTGCCATCAGAGGCCCAAACGCGCCCCACAAAATGACACCTGCATTGAGGGTTCTTGAGTTTGGCTTCCTGGGGAAAAGTGCCTCCTTTCGGAGTCAACTTGCCTGCGGCCCATGCAGGGCTTTTGCCTCCAAAAATTCCAGAAGGACGAGGATTTCTCCCAGACCAAAGCTGCCCCCTCCTCCAAACCTGGCTGCCATCGGAGGCCCAAACGCGCCCTACAAAATGACATCTGCCAAGTGGGCTCTTGAGTTTGGCTTCTTGGGTGGAAGTGCCTCCTTTCAAAGCCAACTTGCCTGCGGCCCGTCCTGGGCTTTTGCCTACAAAAATTCCATAAGGACGAGGATTTCTCCCAGACCAAAGCTGCCCCCTCCTCCAAACCTAGCTGCCATCGGTGGCCCAAACGCGCCCTACAAAATGACATCTGCCAAGTGGACTCCTGAGTTTGGCTTCTTGGGGAAAAGTGCCTCCTTTCGGAGCCAAATTGCCTAACTTGCCTGCGGCCCGTCCTGGGCTTTTGCTACAATAATTCCATAAGGACGAGGATTTCTCCCAGACCAAAGCTGCCTCCTCCTCCAAACCTGGCTGCCATCGGAGGCCCAAACGCGCCCTACAAAATGACATCTGCATTGTGGGTTCTTGAGTTTGGCTTCTTGGGGAAAAGTGCCTCCTTTCAAAGCAACTTGCCTAACTTGCCAGCGGCCCATGCGGGGCTTTAGACTACAAAAATTCCATAAGGACGAGGATTTCTCCCAGACCAAAGCTGCCCCCTCCTCCAAACCTGGCTGACATCGGAGGCCCAAACGCGCCCTACAAAATGACATCAGCCAAGTAGGCTCTTGAGTTTGGCTTTCTGGGGAAAAGTGCCTCCTTTCGGAGTCAACTTGCCTGCGGCCCATGCAGGGCTTTTGCCTACAAAAATTCCATAAGGACGAGGATTTCTCCCAGACCAAAGCTGCCCCCTCCTCCAAACCTGGCTGCCATCGGAGGCCCAAACGTGCCCTACAAAATGACATCTGCCAAGTGGGCTCTTGAGTTTGGCTTCTTGGGTGGAAGTACCTCCTTTCAAAGCCAACTTGCCTGCGGCCCGTCCTGGGATTTGCCTACAAAAATTCCATAAGGACGAGGATTTCTCCCAGACCAAAGCTGCCCCCTCCTCCAAACCTGGCTGCCATCGGAGGCCCAAACTCGCCCCACAAAATGACACCTGCATTGAGGGTTTTTGAGTTTGGCTTCCTGGGGAAAAGTGCCTCCTTTCGGAGTCAACTTGCCTGCGGCCCATGCAGGGCTTTTGCCTACAAAAATTCCAGAAGGACGAGGATTTCTCCCAGACCAAAGCTGCCCCCTCCTCCAAACCTGGCTGCCATCGGAGGCCCAAACGTGCCCTACAAAATGACACCTGCCAAGTGGGCTCTTGAGTTTGGCTTCTTGGGTGGAAGTGCCTCCTTTCAAAGCCAACTTGCCTGCGTCCCTTCCTGGGCTTTTGCCTACAAAAATTCCATAAGGACGAGGATTTCTCCCAGACCAAAGCTGCCCCCTCCTCCAAACCTGGCTGCCATCGGAGGCCCAAACGCGCCCTACAAAATGACATCTGCCAAGTGGGCTCTTGAGTTTGGCTTCTTGCGGAAAAGTGCCTCCTTTCAAAGCCAACTTGCCTAACTAGCCTGCGGCCCGTGCTGGGCTTTAGACTACAAAAATTCCATAAGGACGAGGATTTCTCCCAGACCAAAGCTGCCCCCTCCTCCAAACCTGGCTGCCATCGGAGGCCCAAACGCGCCCCACAAAATGACATCTGCATTGAGGGTTCTTGAGTTTGGCTTCTTGGGGAAAAGTGCCTCCTTTCAAAGCCAACTTGCCTAACTTGCCTGCGGCCCGTCCTGGGCTTTTGCCTCCAAAAATTCCAGAAAGACGAGGATTTCTCCCAGGCCAAAGCTGCCCCCTCCTCCAAACCTGGCTGCCATCGGAGGCCCAAACGTGCCCTACAAAATGACACCTTTCAAGTGGGCTCTTGAGTTTGGCTTCTTGGGGAAATGTGACTCCTTTCAAAACCAACTTGCCTGTGTCCCGTCCCGGGCTTTTGCTACAAAAATTCCATAAGGACGAGGATTCCTCCCAGACCAAAGCTGCCCCCTCCTCCAAACCTGGCTGCCATCGGAGGCCCAAACGTGCCCTACAAAATGACATCTGCCAAGTGGGCTCTTGAGTTTGGCTTCTTGGGTGGAAGTGCCTCCTTTCAAAGCCAACTTGCCTGCGGCCCGTCCTGGGCTTTTGCTACAAAAATTCCATAAGGACGAGGATTTCTCCCAGACCAAAGCTGCCCCCTCCTCCAAACCTGGCTGCCATCGGAGGCCCAAACGCGCCCCACAAAATGACATCTGCATTGAGGGTTCTTCAGTTTGGCTTCTTGGGGAAAAGTGCCTCCTTTCGGAGCCAACTTGCCTAACTTGCCTGCGGCCCGTCCTGGGCTTTTGCCTACAAAAATTCCATAAGGACGAGGATTTCTCCCAGGCCAAAGCTGCCCCCTCCTCTAAACCTGGCTGCCATCAGAGGCCCAAACGTGCCCTACAAAATGACACCTGCCAAGTGGGCTCTTGAGTTTGGCTTCTTGGGGAAAAGTGCCTCCTTTCAAAACCAACTTGCCTGTGTCCCGTCCCGGGCTTTTGCTACAAAAATTCCATAAGGACGAGGATTTCTCCCAGACCAAAGCTGCCCCCTCCTCCAAACCTGGCTGCAATCGGAGGCCCAAACGTGCCCTACAAAATGACATCTGCCAAGTGGGCTCTTGAGTTTGGCTTCTTGGGTGGAAGTGCCTCCTTTGAAAGCCAACTTGCCTGCGGCCCGTCCTGGGCTTTTGCCTCCAAAAATTCCAGAAGGACGAGGATTTCTCCCAGACCAAAGCTGCCCCCTCCTCCAAACCTGGCTGCCATCGGAGGCCCAAACGCGCCCCACAAAATGACATCTGCATTGAGGGTTCTTGAGTTTGGCTTCTTGGGGAAAAGTGCCTCCTTTCAAAGCCAACTTGCCTAACTTGCCTGCGGCCCGTCCTGGGCTTTTGCCTCCAAAAATTCCAGAAAGACGAGGATTTCTCCCAGGCCAAAGCTGCCCCCTCCTCCAAACCTGGCTGCCATCGGAGGCCCAAACGTGCCCTACAAAATGACACCTTTCAAGTGGGCTCTTGAGTTTGGCTTCTTGGGGAAATGTGACTCCTTTCAAAACCAACTTGCCTGTGTCCCGTCCCGGGCTTTTGCTACAAAAATTCCAGAAGGACGAGGATTTCTCCCAGACCAAAGCTGCCCCCTCCTCCAAACCTGGCTGCCATCGGAGGCCCAAACGCGCCCCACAAAATGACATCTGCATTGAGGGTTCTTCAGTTTGGCTTCTTGGGGAAAAGTGCCTCCTTTCGGAGCCAACTTGCCTAACTTGCCTGCGGCCCGTCCTGGTTTTTTGCCTCCAAAAATTCCATAAGGACGAGGATTTCTCCCAGGCCAAAGCTGCCCCCTCCTCCAAACCTGGCTGCCATCAGAGGCCCAAACGTGCCCTACAAAATGACACCTGCCAAGTGGGCTCTTGAGTTTGGCTTCTTGGAGAAAAGTGACTCCTTTCAAAACCAACTTGCCTGTGTCCCGTCCCGGGCTTTTGCTACAAAAATTCCATAAGGACGAGGATTTCTCCCAGACCAAAGCTGCCCCCTCCTCCAAACCTGGCTGCCATCGGAGGCCCAAACTCGCCCCACAAAATGACACCTGCATTGAGGGTTTTTGAGTTTGGCTTCCTGGGGAAAAGTGCCTCCTTTCGGAGTCAACTTGCCTGCGGCCCATGCAGGGCTTTTGCCTACAAAAATTCCAGAAGGACGAGGATTTCTCCCAGACCAAAGCTGCCCCCTCCTCCAAACCTGGCTGCCATCGGAGGCCCAAACGTGCCCTACAAAATGACACCTGCCAAGTGGGCTCTTGAGTTTGGCTTCTTGGGTGGAAGTGCCTCCTTTCAAAGCCAACTTGCCTGCGTCCCGTCCTGGGCTTTTGCCGACAAAAATTCCATAAGGACGAGGATTTCTCCCAGACCAAAGCTGCCCCCTCCTCCAAACCTGGCTGCCATCGGAGGCCCAAACGCGCCCTACAAAATGACATCTGCCAAGTGGGCTCTTGAGTTTGGCTTCTTGGGGAAAAGTGCCTCCTTTCGGAGTCAACTTGCCGGCGGCCCATGCAGGGATTTTGACTACAAAAATTCCAGAAGGACGAGGATTTCTCCCAGACCAAAGCTGCCCCCTCCTCCAAACCTGGCTGCCATCGGAGGCCCAAACGTGCCCTACAAAATGACACCTGCCAAGTGGGCTCTTGAGTTTGGCTTCTTGGGTGGAAGTACCTCCTTTCAAAGCCAAATTGCCTGCGGCCCGTGCTGGGCTTTTCCCTACAAAAATTCCATAAGGACGAGGATTTCTCCCAGACCAAAGCTGCCCCCTCCTCCAAACCTGGCTGCCATCGGTGGCCCAAACGCGCCCTACAAAATGACATCTGCCAAGTGGGCTCCTGAGTTTGGCTTCTTGGGGGAAAGTGCCTCCTTTCAAAGCCAACTTGCCTGCAGCCCGTGCTGGGCTTTAGACTACAAAAATTCCATAAGGACGAGGATTTCTCCCAGACCAAAGCTGCCCCCTCCTCCAAACCTGGCTGCCATCGGAGGCCCAAACGCGCCCCACAAAATGACATGTGCATTGAGGGTTCTTGAGTTTGGCTTCTTGGGGAAAAGTGCCTCCTTTCGGAGCCAACTTGCCTAACTTGCCTGCGGCCCGTCCTGGGCTTTAGTCTACAAAAATTCCATAAGGACGAGGATTTCTCCCAGACCAAAGCTGCCCCCTCCTCCAAACCTGGCTGCCATCGGAGGCCCAAACGCGCCTTACAAAATGACATCTGCATTGTGGGTTCTTGAGTTTGGCTTCTTGGGGAAAAGTGCCTCCTTTCAAAGCCAACTTGCCTAACTTGCCTGCGGCCCATGCGGGGTTTTTGCCTACAAAAATTCCATAAGGACGAGGATTTCTCCCAGACCAAAGCTGCCCCCTCCTCCAAACCTGGCTGACATCGGAGGCCCAAACGCGCCCTACAAAATGACACCTGCCAAGTGGGCTCTTGAGTTTGGCTTCTTGGGGAAAAGTGACTCCTTTCAAAACCAACTTGCCTGCGTCCCGTCCCGGGCTTTTGCTAAAAAAATTCCATAAGGACGAGGATTCCTCCCAGACCAAAGCTGCCCCCTCCTCCAAACCTGGCTGCCATCGGAGGCCCAAACGCGCCCTACAAAATGACATCTGCCAAGTGGGCTCTTGAGTTTGGCTTTCTGGGGAAAAGTGCCTCCTTTCGGAGTCAACTTGCCTGCGGCCCATGCAGGGCTTTTGCCTACAAAAATTCCATAAGGACGAGGATTTCTCCCAGACCAAAGCAGCCCCCTCCTCCAAACCTGGCTGTCATCGGAGGCCCAAACGCGCCCTACAAAATGACATCTGCCAAGTGGGCTCTTGAGTTTGGCTTCTTGGGTGGAAGTACCTCCTTTCAAAGCCAACTTGCCTGCGGCCCTTCCTGGGCTGTTGCCTACAAAAATTCCATAAGGACGAGGATTCCTCCCAGACCAAAGCTGCCCCCTCCTCCAAACCTGGCTGCCATCGGAGGCCCAAACGCGCCCTACAAAATGACATCTGCCAAGTGGGCTCTTGAGTTTGGCTTCTTCGGGAAAAGTGCCTCCTTTCAAAGCCAACTTGCCTAACTAGCCTGCGGCCCGTGCTGGGCTTTAGACTACAAAAATTCCATAAGGACGAGGATTTCTCCCAGACCAAAGCTGCCCCCTCCTCCAAACCTGGCTGCCATCGGAGGACCAAACGCGCCCTACAAAATGACACCTGCATTGAGGGTTCTTGATTTTGGCTTCCTGGGGAAAAGTGCCTCCTTTCGGAGTCAACTTGCCTGCGGCCCATGCAGGGCTTTTGCCTACAAAAATTCCATAAGGACGAGGATTTCTCCCAGACCAAAGCTGCCCCCTCCTCCAAACCTGGCTGCCATCGGAGGCCCAAACGCGCCCTACAAAATGACATCTGCCAAGTGGGCTCTTGAGTTTGGCTTCTTGTGGAAAAGTGCCTCCTTTCAAAGCCAACTTGCCTAACTATCCTGCGGCCCGTGCTGGGCTTTAGACTACAAAAATTCCATAAGGACGAGGATTTCTCCCAGACCAAAGCTGCCCCCTCCTCCAAACCTGGCTGCCATCAGAGGCCCAAACGCGCCCTACAAAAGGACATCTGCATTGCGGGTTCTTGAGTTTGGCTTCTTGGGGAAAAGTGCCTCCTTTCAAAGCCAACATGCCTAACTTGCCTGCGGCCCGTCCTGGGCTTTTGCCTACAAAAATTCCATAAGTACAAGGATTTCTCCCAGACCAAAGCTGCCCCCTCCTCCAAACCTGGCTGCCATCGGAGGCCCAAACGCGCCCTACAAAATGACATCTGCCAAGTGGGCTCTTGAGTTTGGCTTCTTGGGGAAAAGTGCCTCCTTTCGGAGTGTACTTGCCGGCGGCCCATGCAGGGCTTTTGCCTACAAAAATTCCAGAAGGACGAGGATTTCTCCCAGACCAAAGCTGCCCCCTCCTCCAAACCTGGCTGCCATCGGTGGCCCAAACGCGCCCTACAAAATGACATCTGCCAAGTGGGCTCCTGAGTTTGGCTTCTTGGGCGAATGTGCCTCCTTTCAAAGCCAACTTGCCTGCATGCCGTGCTGGGCTTTAGACTACAAAAATTCCATAAGGACGAGGATTTCTCCCAGACCAAAGCTGCCCCCTCCTCCAAACCTGGCTGCCATGGGAGGCCCAAACGCGCCCCACAAAATGACATCTGCATTGAGGGTTCTTGAGTTTGGCTTCTTGGGGAAAAGTGCCTCCTTTCAAAGCCAACTTGCCTAACTTGCCTGCGGCCCATGCGGGGTTTTTGCCTACAAAAATTCCATAAGGACGAGGATTTCTCCCAGACCAAAGCTGCCCCCTCCTCCAAACCTGGCTGACATCGGAGGCCCAAACGCGCCCTACAAAATGACACCTGCCAAGTGGGCTCTTGAGTTTGGCTTTCTGGGGAAAAGTGCCTCCTTTCGGACTCAACTTGCCTGCGGCCCTTCCTCGGCTGTTGCCTACAATAATTCCATAAGGACGAGGATTCCTCCCAGACCAAAGGTGCCCCCTCCTCCAAACCTGGCTGCCATCGGAGGCCCAAACGCGCCCTACAAAATGACATCTGCCAAGTGGGCTCTTGAGTTTGGCTTCTTGGGGAAAAGTGCTTCCTTTCGGAGCCAAAATGCCTAACTTGCCTGCGGCCCGTCCTGGGCTTTTGCCTCCAAAAATTCCAGAAGGAAGAGGATTTCTCCCAGGCCAAAGCTGCCCCCTCCTCCAAACCTGGCTGCCATCGGAGGCCCAAACGTGCCCTACAAAATGACACCTGCCAAGTGGGCTCTTGAGTTTGGCTTCTTGGGGAAAAGTGCCTCCTTTCGGAGCCAACTTGCCTGCAGCCCGTGCTGGGCTTTAGACTACAAAAATTCCATATGGACGAGGATTTCTCCCAGACCAAAGCTGCCCCCTCCTCCAAACCTGGCTGCCATCGGAGGCCCAAACGTGCCCTACAAAATGACACCTGCCAAGTGGGCTCTTGAGTTTGGCTTCTTGGGGAAAAGTGCCTCCTTTCGAAGCCAACTTGCCTATCTAGCCTGCGGCCCATGCTGGGCTTTTGCCTACAAAAATTCCATAAGGACGAGGATTTCTCCCAGACCAAAGCTGCCCCCTCCTCCAAACCTGGCTGCCATCGGAGGCCCAAACGCGCCCTACAAAATGACATCTGCATTGTGGGTTCTTGAGTTTGGCTTCTTGGGGAAAAGTGCCTCCTTTCAAAGCCAACTTGCCTAACTTGCCTGCGGCCCATGCGGGGTTTTTGCCTACAAAAATTCCATAAGGACGAGGATTTCTCCCAGACCAAAGCTGCCCCCTCCTCCAAACCTGGCTGCCATCGGAGGCCCAAACGCGCCCTACAAAATGACATCTGCCAAGTGGGCTCTTGAGTTTGGCTTCTTGGGGAAAAGTGACTCCTTTCAAAACCAACTTGCCTGCATCCCGTCCCGGGCTTTTGCTACAAAAATTCCATAAGGACGAGGATTCCTCCCAGACCAAAGCTGCCCCCTCCTCCAAACCTGGCTGCCATCGGAGGCCCAAACGCGCCCTACAAAATGACATCTGCCAAGTGGGCTCTTGAGTTTGGCTTTCTGGGGAAAAGTGCCTCCTTTCGGAGTCAACTTGCCTGCGGCCCATGCAGGGCTCCTGCCGACAAAAATTCCATAAGGACGAGGATTTCTCCCAGACCAAAGCTGCCCCCTCCTCCAAACCTGGCTGCCATCGGAGGCCCAAACGTGCCCTACAAAATGACATCTGCCAAGTGGGCTCTTGAGTTTGGCTTCTTGGGTGGAAGTACCTCCTTTCAAAGCCAACTTGCCTGCGGCCCGTGCTGGGCTTTTGCCTACAAAAATTCCATAAGGACGAGGATTTCTCCCAGACCAAAGCTGCCCCCTCCTCCAAACCTGGCTGCCATTGGAGGCCCAAACGCGCCCTACAAAATGACATCTGCCAAGTGGGCTCTTGAGTTTGGCTTCTTGGGGGAAAGTGCCTCCTTTCAAAGCCAACTTGCCTAACTAGCCTGCGGCCCATGCTGGGCTTTAGACTACAAAAATTCCATAAGGACAAGGATTTCTCCCAGAACAAAGCTGCCCCCTCCTCCAAACCTGGCTGCCATCAGAGGCCCAAACGCGCCCCACAAAATGACACCTGCATTGAGGGTTCTTGAGTTTGGCTTCCTGGGGAAAAGTGCCTCCTTTCGGAGTCAACTTGCCTGCGGCCCATGCAGGGCTTTTGCCTCCAAAAATTCCAGAAGGACGAGGATTTCTCCCAGACCAAAGCTGCCCCCTCCTCCAAACCTGGCTGCCATCGGAGGCCCAAACGCGCCCTACAAAATGACATCTGCCAAGTGGGCTCTTGAGTATGGCTTCTTGGGTGGAAGTGCCTCCTTTCAAAGCCAACTTGCCTGCGGCCCGTCCTGGGCTTTTGCCTACAAAAATTCCATAAGGACGAGGATTTCTCCCAGACCAAAGCTGCCCCCTCCTCCAAACCTAGCTGCCATCGGTGGCCCAAAGGCGCCCTACAAAATGACATCTGCCAAGTGGGCTCCTGAGTTTGGCTTCTTGGGGAAAAGTGCCTCCTTTCGGAGTAAAATTGCCTAACTTGCCTGCGGCCCGTCCTGGGCTTTTGCTACAATAATTCCATAAGGACGTGGATTTCTCCCAGACCAAAGCTGCCTCCTCCTCCAAACCTGGCGGCCATCGGAGGCCCAAACGCGCCCTACAAAATGACATTTGCATTGTGGGTTCTTGAGTTTGGCTTCTTGCGGAAAAGTGCCTCCTTTCAAACCAACTTGCCTAACTTGCCAGCGGCCCATGCGGGGATTTAGACTACAAAAATTCCATAAGGACGAGGATTTCTCCCAGACCAAAGCTGCCCCCTCCTCCAAACCTCGCTGACATTGGAGGCCCAAACGCGCCCTACAAAATGACATCTGCCAAGTGGGCTCTTGAGTTTGGCTTTCTGGGGAAAAGTGCCTCCTTTCGGACTCAACTTGCCTGCGGCCCATGCAGAGCTTTTGCCTACAAAAATTCCATAAGGACGAGGATTTCTCCCAGACCAAAGCTGCCCCCTCCTCCAAACCTGGCTGCCATCGGAGGCCCAAACGTGCCCTACAAAATGACATCTGCCAAGTGGGCTCTTGAGTTTGGCTTCTTGGGTGGAAGTACCTCCTTTCAAAGCCAACTTGCCTGCGGCCCGTCCTGGGATTTGCCTACAAAAATTCCATAAGGACGAGGATTTCTCCCAGACCAAAGCTGCCCCCTCCTCCAAACCTGGCTGCCATCGGAGGCCCAAACTCGCCCCACAAAATGACACCTGCATTGAGGGTTTTTGAGTTTGGCTTCCTGGGGAAAAGTGCCTCCTTTCGGAGTCAACTTGCCTGCGGCCCATGCAGGGCTTTTGCCTACAAAAATTCCAGAATGACGAGGATTTCTCCCAGACCAAAGCTGCCCCCTCCTCCAAACCTGGCTGCCATCGGAGGCCCAAACGTGCCCTACAAAATGACACCTGCCAAGTGGGCTCTTGAGTTTGGCTTCTTGGGTGGAAGTGCCTCCTTTCAAAGCCAACTTGCCTGCGTCCCGTCCTGGGCTTTTGCCTACAAAAATTCCATAAGGACGAGGATTTCTCCCAGACCAAAGCTGCCCCCTCCTCCAAACCTGGCTGCCATCGGAGGCCCAAACGCGCCCTACAAAATGACATCTGCCAAGTGGGCTCTTGAGTTTGGCTTCTTGCGGAAAAGTGCCTCCTTTCAAAGCCAACTTGCCTAACTAGCCTGCGGCCCGTGCTGGGCTTTAGACTACAAAAATTCCATAAGGACGAGGATTTCTCCCAGACCAAAGCTGCCCCCTCCTCCAAACCTGGCTGCCATCGGAGGCCCAAACGCGCCCCACAAAATGACATCTGCATTGAGGGTTCTTGAGTTTGGCTTCTTGGGGAAAAGTGCCTCCTTTCAAAGCCAACTTGCCTAACTTGCCTGCGGCCCGTCCTGGGCTTTTGCTACAAAAATTCCATAAGGACGAGGATTCCTCCCAGGCCAAAGCTGCCCCCTCCTCCAAACCTGGCTGCCATCGGAGGCCCAAACGCGCCCTACAAAATGACATCTGCCAAGTGGGCTCTTGAGTTTGGCTTCTTGGGTGGAAGTGCCTCCTTTCAAAGCCAACTTGCCTGCGGCCCGTGCTGGGCTTTTGCCTACAAAAATTCCATAAGGACGAGGATTTCTCCCAGACCAAAGCTGCCCCCTCCTCCAAACCTGGCTGCCATCGGAGGCCCAAACGCGCCCTACAAAATGACATCTGCATTGTGGGTTCTTGAGTTTGGCTTCTTGCGGAAAAGTGCTTGCTTTCAAAGCCAACTTGCCTAACTAGCCTGCAGCACATTCTGGGCTTTTACCTACAAAAATTCCATAAGGACGAGGATTTCTCCCAGAACAAAGCTGCCCCCTCCTCCAAACCTGGCTGCCATCGGAGGCCCAAACGCGCCCTACAAAATGACATCTGCCAAGTGGGCTCTTGAGTTTGGCTTCTTGGGGGAAAGTGCCTCCTTTCAAAGCCAACTTGCCTGCGTCCCGTCCTGGGCTTTTGCCTACAAAAATTCCATAAGAACGAGGATTTCTCCCAGACCAAAGCTGCCCCCTCCTCCAAACCTGGCTGCCATCGGAGGCCCAAACGCGCCCTACAAAATGACATCTGCCAAGTGGGCTCTTGAGTTTGGCTTCTTGGGGAAAAGTGCCTCCTTTCGGAGCCAACTTGCCTAACTTGCCTGCGGCCCGTCCTGGGCTTTTGAGTACAAAAATTCCATAAGGACGAGGATTTCTCCCAGACCAAAGCTGCCCCCTCCTCCAAACCTGGCTGCCATCGGAGGCCCAAACACGCCCTACAAAATGACATCTGCCACGTGGGCTCTTGAGTTTGGCTTCTTGGGGAAAAGTGCCTCCTTTCAAAGCCAACTTGCCTAACTTGCCTGCGGCCCGTCCTGGGCTTTTGCCTCCAAAAATTCCAGAAGGACGAGGATTTCTCCCAGGCCAAAGCTGCCCCCTCCTCCAAACCTGGCTGCCATCGGAGGCCCAAACGTGCCCTACAAAATGACACCTGCCAAGTGGGCTCTTGAGTTTGGCTTCTTGGGGAAAAGTGACTCCTTTCAAAACCAACTTGCCTGTGTCCCGTCCCGGGCTTTTGCTACAAAAATTCCAGAAGGACGAGGATTTCTCCCAGACCAAAGCTGCCCCCTCCTCCAAACCTGGCTGCCATCGGAGGCCCAAACGCGCCCCACAAAATGACATCTGCATTGAGGGTTCTTGAGTTTGGCTTCTTGGGGAAAAGTGACTCCTTTCTGAGCCAACTTGCCTAACTTGCCTGCGGCCCGTCCTGGGCTTTTGCCTCCAAAAATTCCATAAGGACGAGGATTTCTCCCAGGCCAAAGCTGCCCCCTCCTCCAAACCTGGCTGCCATCAGAGTCCCAAACGTGCCCTACAAAATGACACCTGCCAAGTGGGCTCTTGAGTTTGGCTTCTTGGGGAAAAGTGACTCCTTTCAAAACCAACTTGCCTGTGTCCCGTCCCGGGCTTTTGCTACAAAAATTCCATAAGGACGAGGATTTCTCCCAGACCAAAGCTGCCCCCTCCTCCAAACCTGGCTGCCATCGGAGGCCCAAACGTGCCCTACAAAATGACATCTGCCAAGTGGGCTCTTGAGTTTGGCTTCTTGGGTGGAAGTGCCTCCTTTCAAAGCCAACTTGCCTGCGGCCCGTCCTGGGCTTTTGCCTACAAAAATTCCATAAGGACGAGGATTTCTCCCAGACCAAAGCTGCCCCCTCCTCCAAACCTGGCTGCCATCGGAGGCCCAAACGTGCCCTACAAAATGACACCTGCCAAGTGGGCTCTTGAGTTTGGCTTCTTGGGGAAAAGTGACTCCTTTCAAAACCAACTTGCCTGTGTCCCGTCCCGGGCTTTTGCTACAAAAATTCCAGAAGGACGAGGATTTCTCCCAGACCAAAGCTGCCCCCTCCTCCAAACCTGGCTGCCATCGGAGGCCCAAACGCGCCCCACAAAATGACATCTGCATTGAGGGTTCTTCAGTTTGGCTTCTTGGGGAAAAGTGCCTCCTTTCGGAGCCAACTTGCCTAACTTGCCTGCGGCCCGTCCTGGGCTTTTGCCTCCAAAAATTCCATAAGGATGAGGATTTCTCCCAGGCCAAAGCTGCCCCCTCCTCCAAACCTGGCTGCCATCAGAGGCCCAAACGTGCCCTACAAAATGACACCTGCCAAGTGGGCTCTTGAGTTTGGCTTCTTGGGGAAAAGTGACTCCTTTCAAAACCAACTTGCCTGTGTCCCGTCCCGGGCTTTTGCTACAAAAATTCCATAAGGACGAGGATTTCTCCCAGACCAAAGCTGCCCCCTCCTCCAAACCTGGCTGCCATCGGAGGCCCAAACGTGCCATACAAAATGACACCTGCCAAGTGGGCTCTTGAGTTTGGCTTCTTGGGTGGAAGTGCCTCCTTTCAAAGCCAACTTGCCTGCGGCCCATGCAGGGCTTTTGCCTACAAAAATTCCATAAGGACGAGGATTTCTCCCAGACCAAAGCTGCCCCCTCCTCCAAACCTGGCTGCCATTGGAGGCCCAAACGCGCCCTACAAAATGACATCTGCCAAGTGGGCTCTTGAGTTTGGCTTCTTGGGGGAAAGTGCCTCCTTTCAAAGCCAACTTGCCTAACTAGCCTGCGGCCCGTGCTGGGCTTTAGACTACAAAAATTCCATAAGGACGAGGATTTCTCCCAGACCAAAGCTGCCCCCTCCTCCAAACCTGGCTGCCATCAGAGGCCCAAATGCGCCCCACAAAATGACATCTGCCAAGTGGGCTCTTGAATTTGGCTTCTTGGGGAAAAGTGCCTCCTTTCGGAGCCAACTTGCCTAACTTGCCTGCGGCCCGTCCTGGGCTTTTGCCTCCAAAAATTCCAGAAGGACGAGGATTTCTCCCAGACCAAAGCTGCCCCCTCCTCCAAACCTGGCTGCCATCGGAGGCCCAAACGCGCCCCACAAAATGACACCTGCATTGAGGGTTCTTGAGTTTGGCTTCCTGGGGAAAAGTGCCTCCTTTCGGAGTCAACTATCCTGCGGCCCATGCAGGGCTTTTGCCTACAAAAATTCCATAAGGACGAGGATTTCTCCCAGACCAAAGCTGCCCCCTCCTCCAAACCTGGGTGCCATCGGAGGCCCAAACGTGCCCTACAAAATGACACCTGCCAAGTGGGCTCTTGAGTTTGGCTTCTTGGGTGGAAGTGCCTCCTTTCAAAGCCAACTTGCCTGCGGCCGGTCCTGGGCTTTTGCCTACAAAAATTCCATAAGGACGAGGATTTCTCCCAGACCAAAGCTGCCCCCTCCTCCAAACCTGGCTGCCATCGGAGGCCCAAACGCGCCCTACAAAATGACATCTGCCAAGTGGGCTCTTGAGATTGGCTTCTTGCGGAAAAGTGCCTCCTTTCAAAGCCAACTTGCCTAACTAGCCTGCGGCCCGTGCTGGGCTTTTACCTACAAAAATTCCATAAGGACGAGGATTTCTCACAGACCAAAGCTGCCCCCTCCTCCAAACCTGGCTGCCATCAGAGGCCCAAACGCGCCCCACAAAATGACATCTGCCAAGTGGGCTCTTGAGTTTGGCTTCTTGGGGAAAAGTGCCTCCTTTCGGAGCCAACTTGCCTAACTTGCCTGCGGCCCGTCCTGGGCTTTTGCCTCCAAAAATTCCATAAGGACGAGGATTTCTCCCAGACCAAAGCTGCCCCCTCCTCCAAACCTGGCTGCCATCGGAGGCCCAAACGCGCCCCACAAAATGACACCTGCATTGAGGGTTCTTGAGTTTGGCTTCCTGGGGAAAAGTGCCTCCTTTCGGAGTCAACTTGCCTGCGGCCCATGCAGAGCTTTTGCCTACAAAAATTCCAGAAGGACGAGGATTTCTCCCAGACCAAAGCTGCCCCCTCCTCCAAACCTGGCTGCCATCGGAGGCCCAAACGTGCCCTACAAAATGACACCTGCCAAGTGGGCTCTTGAGTTTGGCTTCTTGGGTGGAAGTGCCTCCTTTCAAAGCCAACTTGCCTGCGGCCCGTCCTGGGCTTTTGCCTACAAAAATTCCATAAGGACGAGGATTTCTCCCAGACCAAAGCTGCCCCCTCCTCCAAACCTGGCTGCCATCGGAGGCCCAAACGCGCCCTACAAAATGACATCTGCCAAGTGGGCTCTTGAGATTGGCTTCTTGGGGGAAAGTGCCTCCTTTCAAAGCCAACTTGCCTAACTAGCCTGCAGCCCATTCTGGGCTTTTGCCTACAAAAATTCCATAAGGACGAGGATTTCTCCCAGACCAAAGCTGCCCCCTCCTCCAAACCTAGCTGCCATCGGTGGCCCAAACGCGCCCTACAAAATGACATCTGCCAAGTGGGCTCCTGAGTTTGGCTTCTTGGGGGAAAGTGCCTCCTTTCGGAGCCAACTTGCCTGCAGCCCGTGCTGGGCTTTAGACTACAAAAATTCCATAAGGACGAGGATTTCTCCCAGACCAAAGCTGCCCCCTCCTCCAAACCTGGCTGCCATCGGAGGCCCAAACGCGCCCCACAAAATGACATCTGCATTGAGGGTTCTTGAGTTTGGCTTCTTGGGGAAAAGTGCCTCCTTTCGGAGCCAACTTGCCTAACTTGCCTGCGGCCCTTCCTGGGCTTTTGCCTCCAAAAATTCCAGAAGGACGAGGATTTCTCCCAGACCAAAGCTGCCCCCTCCTCCAAACCTGGCTGCCATCGAGGCCCAAACGTGCCCTACAAAATGACACCTGCCAAGTGGGCTCTTGAGTTTGGCTTCTTGGGGAAAAGTGACTCCTTTCAAAACCAACATGCCTGCGTCCCGTCCCGGGCTTTTGCTACAAAAATTCCATAAGGACGAGGATTTCTCCCAGACCAAAGCTGCCCCCTCCTCCAAACCTGGCTGCCATCGGAGGCCCAAACGCGCCCTACAAAATGACATCTGCCAAGTGGGCTCTTGAGTTTGGCTTCCTGGGGAAAAGTGCCTCCTTTCGGAGTCAACTTGCCTGCGGCCCATGCAGGGCTTTTGCCTACAAAAATTCCATAAGGACGGGGATTTCTCCCAGACCAAAGCTGCCCCCTCCTCCAAACCTGGCTGCCATCGGAGGCCCAAACGCGCCCTACAAAATGACATCTGCCAAGTGGGCTCTTGAGTTTGGCTTCTTGGGGAAAAGTGCTTCCTTTCGGAGCCAAAATGCCTAACTTGCCTGCGGCCCGTCCTGGGCTTTTGAGTACAAAAATTCCATAAGGACGAGGATTTCTCCCAGACCAAAGCTGCCCCCTCCTCCAAACCTGGCTGCCATCGGAGGCCCAAACGCGCCCTACAAAATGACATCTGCATTGTGGGTTCTTGAGTTTGGCTTCTTGGGGAAAAGTGCCTCCTTTCAAAGCCAACATGCCTAACTTGCCTGCGGCCCGTCCTGGGCTTTTGCCTACAAAAATTCCATAAGTACAAGGATTTCTCCCAGACCAAAGCTGCCCCCTCCTCCAAACCTGGCTGCCATCGGAGGCCCAAACGCGCCCTACAAAATGACATCTGCCAAGTGGGCTCTTGAGTTTGGCTTCTTGGGGAAAAGTGCCTCCTTTCGGAGTCAACTTGCCGGCGGCCCATGCAGGGCTTTTGACTACAAAAATTCCAGAAGGACGAGGATTTCTCCCAGACCAAAGCTGCCCCCTCCTCCAAACCTGGCTGCCATCGGAGGCCCAAACGTGCCCTACAAAATGACATCTGCCAAGTGGGCTCTTGAGTTTGGCTTCTTGGGTGGAAGTGCCTCCTTTCAAAGCCAACTTGCCTGCGGCCCGTCCTGGGCTTTTGCCTACAAAAATTCCATAAGGACGAGGATTTCTCCCAGACCAAAGCTGCCCCCTCCTCCAAACCTGGCTGCCATCGGAGGCCCAAACGCGCCCTACAAAATGACATCTGCCAAGTGGGCTCTTGAGTTTGGCTTCTTGGGTGGAAGTACCTCCTTTCAAAGCCAACTTGCCTGCGGCCCGTGCTGGGCTTTTGCCTACAAAAATTCCATAAGGACGAGGATTTCTCCCAGACCAAAGCTGCCCCCTCCTCCAAACCTGGCTGCCATCGGTGGCCCAAACGCGCCCTACAAAATGACATCTGCCAAGTGGGCTCCTGAGTTTGGCTTCTTGGGGGAAAGTGCCTCCTTTCAAAGCCAACTTGCCGGCAGCCCTTGCTGGGCTTTAGACTACAAAAATTCCATAAGGACGAGGATTTCTCCCAGACCAAAGCTGCCCCCTCCTCCAAACCTGGCTGCCATCGGAGGCCCAAACGCGCCCCACAAAATGACATCTGCATTGAGGGTTCTTGAGTTTGGCTTCTTGGGGAAAAGTGCCTCCTTTCGGAGCCAACTTGCCTAACTTGCCTGCGGCCCGTCCTGGGCTTTTGCTACAAAAATTCCATAAGGACGAGGATTTCTCCCAGACCAAAGCTGCCCCCTCCTCCAAACCTGGCTGCCATCGGAGGCCCAAACGCGCCCTACAAAATGACATCTGCATTGTGGGTTCTTGAGTTTGGCTTCTTGGGGAAAAGTGCCTCCTTTCAAAGCCAACTTGCCTAACTTGCCTGCGGCCCATGCGGGGTTTTTGCCTACAAAAATTCCATAAGGACGAGGATTTCTCCCAGACCAAAGCTGCCCCCTCCTCCAAACCTGGCTGACATCGGAGGCCCAAACGCGCCCTACAAAATGACACCTGCCAAGTGGGCTCTTGAGTTTGGCTTCTTGGGGAAAAGTGACTCCTTTCAAAACCAACTTGCCTGCGTCCCGTCCCGGGCTTTTGCTAAAAAAATTCCATAAGGACGAGGATTCCTCCCAGACCAAAGCTGCCCCCTCCTCCAAACCTGGCTGCCATCGGAGGCCCAAACGCGCCCTACAAAATGACATCTGCCAAGTGGGCTCTTGAGTTTGGCTTTCTGGGGAAAAGTGCCTCCTTTCGGACTCAACTTGCCTGCGGCCCATGCAGGGCTTTTGCCTACAAAAATTCCATAAGGACGAGGATTTCTCCCAGACCAAAGCAGCCCCCTCCTCCAAACCTGGCTGTCATCGGAGGCCCAAACGCGCCCTACAAAATGACATCTGCCAAGTGGGCTCTTGAGTTTGGCTTCTTGTGGAAAAGTGCCTCCTTTCAAAGCCAACTTGCCTAACTATCCTGCGGCCCGTGCTGGGCTTTAGACTACAAAAATTCCATAAGGACGAGGATTTCTCCCAGACCAAAGCTGCCCCCTCCTCCAAACCTGGCTGCCATCAGAGGCCCAAACGCGCCCCACAAAATGACATCTGCATTGAGGGTTCTTGAGTTTGGCTTCTTGGGGAAAAGTGCCTCCTTTCGGAGCCAACTTGCCTAACTTGCCTGCGGCCCGTCCTGGGCTTTTGCCTCCAAAAATTCCAGAAGGAAGAGGATTTCTCCCAGGCCAAAGCTGCCCCCTCCTCCAAACCTGGCTGCCATCAGAGGCCCAAACGTGCCCTACAAAATGACACCTGCCAAGTGGGCTCTTGAGTTTGGCTTCTTGGGGAAAAGTGCCTCCTTTCAAAGCCAACTTGCCTAACTTGCCTGCGGCCCATGCGGGGTTTTTGCCTACAAAAATTCCATAAGGACGAGGATTTCTCCCAGACCAAAGCTGCCCCCTCCTCCAAACCTGGCTGCCATCGGAGGCCCAAACGCGCCCTACAAAATGACACCTGCCAAGTGGGCTCTTGAGTTGGGCTTCTTGGGGAAAAGTGACTCCTTTCAAAACCAACTTGCCTGCATCCAGTCCCGGGCTTTTGCTACAAAAATTCCATAAGGACGAGGATTCCTCCCAGACCAAAGCTGCCCCCTCCTCCAAACCTGGCTGCCATCGGAGGCCCAAACGCGCCCTACAAAATGACATCTGCCAAGTGGGCTCTTGAGTTTGGCTTTCTCGGGAAAAGTGCCTCCTTTCGGAGTCAACTTGCCTGCGGCCCATGCAGGGCTCTTGCCGACAAAAATTCCATAAGGACGAGGATTTCTCCCAGACCAAAGCTGCCCCCTCCTCCAAACCTGGCTGCCATCGGAGGCCCAAACGTGCCCTACAAAATGACATCCGCCAAGTGGGCTCTTGAGTTTGGCTTCTTGGGTGGAAGTACCTCCTTTCGGAGCCAACTTGCCTGCGGCCCGTGCTGGGCTTTTGCCTACAAAAATTCCATAAGGACGAGGATTTCTCCCAGACCAAAGCTGCCCCCTCCGCCAAACCTGGCTGCCATTGGAGGCCCAAACGCGCCCTACAAAATGACATCTGCCAAGTGGGCTCTTGAGTTTGGCTTCTTGGGGGAAAGTGCCTCCTTTCAAAGCCAACTTGCCAAACTAGCCTGCGGCCCGTGCTGGGCTTTAGACTACAAAAATTCCATAAGGACGAGGATTTCTCCCAGACCAAAGCTGCCCCCTCCTCCAAACCTGGCTGCCATCAGAGGCCCAAACGCGCCCCACAAAATGACACCTGCATTGAGGGTTCTTGAGTTTGGCTTCCTGGGGAAAAGTGCCTCCTTTCGGAGTCAACTTGCCTGCGGCCCATGCAGGGCTTTTGCCTCCAAAAATTCCAGAAGGACGAGGATTTCTCCCAGACCAAAGCTGCCCCCTCCTCCAAACCTGGCTGCCATCGGAGGCCCAAACGTGCCCTACAAAATGACACCTGCCAAGTGGGCTCTTGAGTTTGGCTTCTTGGGTGGAAGTGCCTCCTTTCAAAGCCAACTTGCCTGCGGCCCGTCCTGGGCTTTTGCCTCCAAAAATTCCATAAGGACGAGGATTTCTCCCAGACCAAAGCTGCCCCCTCCTCCAAACCTGGCTGCCATCGAGGCCCAAACGTGCCCTACAAAATGACACCTGCCAAGTGGGCTCTTGAGTTTGGCTTCTTGGGGAAAAGTGACTCCTTTCAAAACCAACATGCCTGCGTCCCGTCCCAGGCTTTTGCTACAAAAATTCCATAAGGACGAGGATTTCTCCCAGACCAAAGCTGCCCCCTCCTCCAAACCTGGCTGCCATCGGAGGCCCAAACGCGCCCTACAAAATGACATCTGCCAAGTGGGCTCTTGAGTTTGGCTTCTTGGGGAAAAGTGCCTCCTTTCAAAGCCAACTTGCCTGCGGCCCATGCAGGGCTTTTGCCGACAAAAATTCCATAAGGACGGGGATTTCTCCCAGACCAAAGCTGCCCCCTCCTCCAAACCTGGCTGCCATCGGAGGCCCAAACGCGCCCTACAAAATGACATCTGCCAAGTGGGCTCTTGAGTTTGGCTTCTTGGGGGAAAAGTGCTTCCTTTCGGAGCCAAAATGCCTAACTTGCCTGCGGCCCGTCCTGGGCTTTTGAGTACAAAAATTCCATAAGGACGAGGATTTCTCCCAGACCAAAGCTGCCCCCTCCTCCAAACCTGGCTGCCATCAGAGGCCCAAACGCGCCCTACAAAAGGACATCTGCATTGCGGGTTCTTGAGTTTGGCTTCTTGGGGAAAAGTGCCTCCTTTCAAAGCCAACATGCCTAACTTGCCAGCGGCCCGTCCTGGGCTTTTGCCTACAAAAATTCCATAAGGACGAGGATTTCTCCCAGACCAAAGCTGCCACCTCCTCCAAACCTGGCTGCCATCGGAGGCCCAAACGCGCCCTACAAAATGACATCTGCCAAGTGGGCTCTTGAGTTTGGCTTCTTGGGGAAAAGTGCCTCCTTTCGGAGTCAACTTGCCGGCGGCCCATGCAGGGCTTTTGACTACAAAAATTCCAGAAGGACGAGGATTTCTCCCAGACCAAAGCTGCCCCCTCCTCCAAACCTGGCTGCCATCGGAGGCCCAAACGCGCCCTACAAAATGACATCTGCCAAGTGGGCTCTTGAGTTTGGCTTCTTGGGTGGAAGTACGTCCTTTCAAAGCCAACTTGCCTGCGGCCCGTGCTGGGCTTTTGCCTACAAAAATTCCATAAGGACGAGGATTTCTCCCAGACCAAAGCTGCCCCCTCCTCCAAACCTGGCTGCCATCGGTGGCCCAAACGCGCCCTACAAAATGACATCTGCCAAGTGGGCTCCTGAGTTTGGCTTCTTGTGGGAAAGTGCCTCCTTTCAAAGCCAACTTGCCTGCAGCCCGTGCTGGGCTTTAGACTACAAAAATTCCATAAGGACGAGGATTTCTCCCAGACCAAAGCTGCCCCCTCCTCCAAACCTGGCTGCCATCAGAGGCCCAAACGCGCCCTACAAAAGGACATCTGCATTGCGGGTTCTTGAGTTTGGCTTCTTGGGGAAAAGTGCCTCCTTTCAAAGCCAACATGCCTAACTTGCCTGCGGCCCGTCCTGGGCTTTTGCCTACAAAAATTCCATAAGTACAAGGATTTCTCCCAGACCAAAGCTGCCCCCTCCTCCAAACCTGGCTGCCATCAGAGGCCCAAACGCGCCCTACAAAATGACATCTGCCAAGTGGGCTCTTGAGTTTGGCTTCTTGGGGAAAAGTGCCTCCTTTCGGAGTCAACTTGCCGGCGGCCCATGCAGGGCTTTTGACTACAAAAATTCCATAAGGACGAGGATTTCTCCCAGACCAAAGCTGCCCCCTCCTCCAAACCTGGCTGCCATCGGAGGCCCAAACGTGCCCTACAAAATGACATCTGCCAAGTGGGCTCTTGAGTTTGGCTTCTTGGGTGGAAGTGCCTCCTTTCAAAGCCAACTTGCCTGCGGCCCGTCCTGGGCTTTTGCCTAAAAAAATTCCATAAGGACGAGGATTTCTCCCAGACCAAAGCTGCCCCCTCCTCCAAACCTGGCTGCCATCGGAGGCCCAAACGCGCCCTACAAAATGACATCTGCCAAGTGGGCTCTTGAGTTTGGCTTCTTGGGTGGAAGTACTTCCTTTCAAAGCCAACTTGCCTGCGGCCCATGCAGGGCTTTTGCCTACAAAAATTCCATAAGGACGAGGATTTCTCCCAGACCAAAGCTGCCCCCTCCTCCAAACCTGGCTGCCATCGGTGGCCCAAACGCGCCCTACAAAATGACATCTGCCAAGTGGGCTCCTGAGTTTGGCTTCTTGGGGGAAAGTGCCTCCTTTCAAAGCCAACTTGCCTGCAGCCCGTGCTGGGCTTTAGACTACAAAAATTCCATAAGGACGAGGATTTCTCCCAGACCAAAGCTGCCCCCTCCTCCAAACCTGGCTGCCATCGGAGGCCCAAGCGCGCCCCACAAAATGACATCTGCATTGAGGGTTCTTGAGTTTGGCTTCTTGGGGAAAAGTGCCTCCTTTCGGAGCCAACTTGCCTAACTTGCCTGCGGCCCGTCCTGGGCTTTTGCTACAAAAATTCCATAAGGACGAGGATTTCTCCCAGACCAAAGCTGCCCCCTCCTCCAAACCTGGCTGCCATCGGAGGCCCAAACGCGCCCTACAAAATGACATCTGCATTGTGGGTTCTTGAGTTTGGCTTCTTGGGGAAAAGTGCCTCCTTTCAAAGCCAACTTGCCTAACTTGCCTGCGGCCCATGCGGGGTTTTTGCCTACAAAAATTCCATAAGGACGAGGATTTCTCCCAGACCAAAGCTGCCCCCTCCTCCAAACCTGGCTGACATCGGAGGCCCAAACGCGCCCTACAAAATGACACCTGCCAAGTGGGCTCTTGAGTTTGGCTTCTTGGGGAAAAGTGACTCCTTTCAAAACCAACTTGCCTGCGTCCCGTCCCGGGCTTTTGCTACAAAAATTCCATAAGGACGAGGATTCCTCCCAGACCAAAGCTGCCCCCTCCTCCAAACCTGGCTGCCATCGGAGGCCCAAACGCGCCCTACAAAATGACATCTGCCAAGTGGGCTCTTGAGTTTGGCTTTCTGGGGAAAAGTGCCTCATTTCGGACTCAACTTGCCTGCGGCCCATGCAGGGCTTTTGCCTCCAAAAATTCCATAAGGACGAGGATTTCTCCCAGACCAAAGCAGCCCCCTCCTCCAAACCTGGCTGTCATCGGAGGCCCAAACGCGCCCTACAAAATGACATCTGCCAAGTGGGCTCTTGAGTTTGGCTTCTTGGGTGGAAGTACCTCCTTTCAAAGCCAACTTGCCTGCGGCCCTTCCTGGGCTGTTGCCTACAAAAATTCCATAAGGACGAGGATTCCTCCCAGACCAAAGCTGCCCCCTCCTCCAAACCTGGCTGCCATCGGAGGCCCAAACGCGCCCTACAAAATGACATCTGCCAAGTGGGCTCTTGAGTTTGGCTTCTTGGGTGGAAGTACCTCCTTTCAAAGCCAACTTGCCTGCGGCCCTTACTGGGCTGTTGCCTACAAAAATTCCATAAGGACGAGGATTCCTCCCAGACCAAAGCTGCCCCCTCCTCCAAACCTGGCTGCCATCGGAGGCCCAAACGCGCCCTACAAAATGACATCTGCCAAGTGGGCTCTTGAGTTTGGCTTCTTGGGGGAAAGTGCCTCCTTTCAAAGCCAACTTGCCAAACTAGCCTGCGGCCCGTGCTGGGCTTTAGACTACAAAAATTCCATAAGGACGAGGATTTCTCCCAGACCAAAGCTGCCCCCTCCTCCAAACCTGGCTGCCATCAGAGGCCCAAACGCGCCCCACAAAATGACACCTGCATTGAGGGTTCTTGAGTTTGGCTTCCTGGGGAAAAGTGCCTCCTTTCGGAGTCAACTTGCCTGCGGCCCATGCAGGGCTTTTGCCTCCAAAAATTCCAGAAGGACGAGGATTTCTCCCAGACCAAAGCTGCCCCCTCCTCCAAACCTGGCTGCCATCGGTGGCCCAAACGTGCCCTACAAAATGACACCTGCCAAGTGGGCTCTTGAGTTTGGCTTCTTGGGTGGAAGTGCCTCCTTTCAAAGCCAACTTGCCTGCGGCCCGTCCTGGGCTTTTGCCTCCAAAAATTCCATAAGGACGAGGATTTCTCCCAGACCAAAGCTGCCCCCTCCTCCAAACCTGGCTGCCATCGGAGGCCCAAACGCGCCCTACAAAATGACATCTGCCAAGTGGGCTCTTGAGTTTGGCTTCCTGGGGAAAAGTGCCTCCTTTCAAAGCCAACTTGCCTGCGGCCCATGCAGGGCTTTTGCCGACAAAAATTCCATAAGGACGGGGATTTCTCCCAGACCAAAGCTGCCCCCTCCTCCAAACCTGGCTGCCATCGGAGGCCCAAACGCGCCCTACAAAATGACATCTGCCAAGTGGGCTCTTGAGTTTGGCTTCTTGGGGAAAAGTGCTTCCTTTCGGAGCCAAAATGCCTAACTTGCCTGCGGCCCGTCCTGGGCTTTTGAGTACAAAAATTCCATAAGGACGAGGATTTCTCCCAGACCAAAGCTGCCCCCTCCTCCAAACCTGGCTGCCATCAGAGGCCCAAACGCGCCCTACAAAATGACATCTGCCAAGTGGGCTCCTGAGTTTGGCTTCTTGTGGGAAAGTGCCTCCTTTCAAAGCCAACTTGCCTGCAGCCCGTGCTGGGCTTTAGACTACAAAAATTCCATAAGGACGAGGATTTCTCCCAGACCAAAGCTGCCCCCTCCTCCAAACCTGGCTGCCATCAGAGGCCCAAACGCGCCCTACAAAAGGACATCTGCATTGCGGGTTCTTGAGTTTGGCTTCTTGGGGAAAAGTGCCTCCTTTCAAAGCCAACATGCCTAACTTGCCTGCGGCCCGTCCTGGGCTTTTGCCTACAAAAATTCCATAAGTACAAGGATTTCTCCCAGACCAAAGCTGCCCCCTCCTCCAAACCTGGCTGCCATCGGAGGCCCAAACGCGCCCTACAAAATGACATCTGCCAAGTGGGCTCTTGAGTTTGGCTTCTTGGGGAAAAGTGCCTCCTTTCGGAGTCAACTTGCCGGCGGCCCATGCAGGGCTTTTGACTACAAAAATTCCAGAAGGACGAGGATTTCTCCCAGACCAAAGCTGCCCCCTCCTCCAAACCTGGCTGCCATCGGAGGCCCAAACGTGCCCTACAAAATGACATCTGCCAAGTGGGCTCTTGAGTTTGGCTTCTTGGGTGGAAGTGCCTCCTTTCAAAGCCAACTTGCCTGCGGCCCGTCCTGGGCTTTTGCCTAAAAAAATTCCATAAGGACGAGGATTTCTCCCAGACCAAAGCTGCCCCCTCCTCCAAACCTGGCTGCCATCGGAGGCCCAAACGCGCCCTACAAAATGACATCTGCCAAGTGGGCTCTTGAGTTTGGCTTCTTGGGTGGAAGTACTTCCTTTCAAAGCCAACTTGCCTGCGGCCCATGCAGGGCTTTTGCCTACAAAAATTCCATAAGGACGAGGATTTCTCCCAGACCAAAGCTGCCCCCTCCTCCAAACCTGGCTGCCATCGGTGGCCCAAACGCGCCCTACAAAATGACATCTGCCAAGTGGGCTCCTGAGTTTGGCTTCTTGGGGGAAAGTGCCTCCTTTCAAAGCCAACTTGCCTGCAGCCCGTGCTGGGCTTTAGACTACAAAAATTCCATAAGGACGAGGATTTCTCCCAGACCAAAGCTGCCCCCTCCTCCAAACCTGGCTGCCATCGGAGGCCCAAGCGCGCCCCACAAAATGACATCTGCATTGAGGGTTCTTGAGTTTGGCTTCTTGGGGAAAAGTGCCTCCTTTCGGAGCCAACTTGCCTAACTTGCCTGCGGCCCGTCCTGGGCTTTTGCTACAAAAATTCCATAAGGACGAGGATTTCTCCCAGACCAAAGCTGCCCCCTCCTCCAAACCTGGCTGCCATCGGAGGCCCAAACGCGCCCTACAAAATGACATCTGCATTGTGGGTTCTTGAGTTTGGCTTCTTGGGGAAAAGTGCCTCCTTTCAAAGCCAACTTGCCTAACTTGCCTGCGGCCCATGCGGGGTTTTTGCCTACAAAAATTCCATAAGGACGAGGATTTCTCCCAGACCAAAGCTGCCCCCTCCTCCAAACCTGGCTGACATCGGAGGCCCAAACGCGCCCTACAAAATGACACCTGCCAAGTGGGCTCTTGAGTTTGGCTTCTTGGGGAAAAGTGACTCCTTTCAAAACCAACTTGCCTGCGTCCCGTCCCGGGCTTTTGCTACAAAAATTCCATAAGGACGAGGATTCCTCCCAGACCAAAGCTGCCCCCTCCTCCAAACCTGGCTGCCATCGGAGGCCCAAACGCGCCCTACAAAATGACATCTGCCAAGTGGGCTCTTGAGTTTGGCTTTCTGGGGAAAAGTGCCTCATTTCGGACTCAACTTGCCTGCGGCCCATGCAGGGCTTTTGCCTCCAAAAATTCCATAAGGACGAGGATTTCTCCCAGACCAAAGCAGCCCCCTCCTCCAAACCTGGCTGTCATCGGAGGCCCAAACGCGCCCTACAAAATGACATCTGCCAAGTGGGCTCTTGAGTTTGGCTTCTTGGGTGGAAGTACCTCCTTTCAAAGCCAACTTGCCTGCGGCCCTTCCTGGGCTGTTGCCTACAAAAATTCCATAAGGACGAGGATTCCTCCCAGACCAAAGCTGCCCCCTCCTCCAAACCTGGCTGCCATCGGAGGCCCAAACGCGCCCTACAAAATGACATCTGCCAAGTGGGCTCTTGAGTTTGGCTTCTTGGGTGGAAGTACCTCCTTTCAAAGCCAACTTGCCTGCGGCCCTTACTGGGCTGTTGCCTACAAAAATTCCATAAGGACGAGGATTCCTCCCAGACCAAAGCTGCCCCCTCCTCCAAACCTGGCTGCCATCGGAGGCCCAAACGCGCCCTACAAAATGACATCTGCCAAGTGGGCTCTTGAGTTTGGCTTCTTGGGGGAAAGTGCCTCCTTTCAAAGCCAACTTGCCAAACTAGCCTGCGGCCCGTGCTGGGCTTTAGACTACAAAAATTCCATAAGGACGAGGATTTCTCCCAGACCAAAGCTGCCCCCTCCTCCAAACCTGGCTGCCATCAGAGGCCCAAACGCGCCCCACAAAATGACACCTGCATTGAGGGTTCTTGAGTTTGGCTTCCTGGGGAAAAGTGCCTCCTTTCGGAGTCAACTTGCCTGCGGCCCATGCAGGGCTTTTGCCTCCAAAAATTCCAGAAGGACGAGGATTTCTCCCAGACCAAAGCTGCCCCCTCCTCCAAACCTGGCTGCCATCGGTGGCCCAAACGTGCCCTACAAAATGACACCTGCCAAGTGGGCTCTTGAGTTTGGCTTCTTGGGTGGAAGTGCCTCCTTTCAAAGCCAACTTGCCTGCGGCCCGTCCTGGGCTTTTGCCTCCAAAAATTCCATAAGGACGAGGATTTCTCCCAGACCAAAGCTGCCCCCTCCTCCAAACCTGGCTGCCATCGAGGCCCAAACGTGCCCTACAAAATGACACCTGCCAAGTGGGCTCTTGAGTTTGGCTTCTTGGGGAAAAGTGACTCCTTTCAAAACCAACATGCCTGCGTCCCGTCCCGGGTTTTTGCTACAAAAATTCCATAAGGACGAGGATTTCTCCCAGACCAAAGCTGCCCCCTCCTCCAAACCTGGCTGCCATCAGAGGCCCAAACGCGCCCTACAAAAGGACATCTGCATTGCGGGTTCTTGAGTTTGGCTTCTTGGGGAAAAGTGCCTCCTTTCAAAGCCAACATGCCTAACTTGCCTGCGGCCCGTCCTGGGCTTTTGCCTACAAAAATTCCATAAGTACAAGGATTTCTCCCAGACCAAAGCTGCCCCCTCCTCCAAACCTGGCTGCCATCGGAGGCCCAAACGCGCCCTACAAAATGACATCTGCCAAGTGGGCTCTTGAGTTTGGCTTCTTGGGGAAAAGTGCCTCCTTTCGGAGTCAACTTGCCGGCGGCCCATGCAGGGCTTTTGACTACAAAAATTCCAGAAGGACGAGGATTTCTCCCAGACCAAAGCTGCCCCCTCCTCCAAACCTGGCTGCCATCGGAGGCCCAAACGTGCCCTACAAAATGACATCTGCCAAGTGGGCTCTTGAGTTTGGCTTCTTGGGTGGAAGTGCCTCCTTTCAAAGCCAACTTGCCTGCGGCCCGTCCTGGGCTTTTGCCTACAAAAATTCCATAAGGACGAGGATTTCTCCCAGACCAAAGCTGCCCCCTCCTCCAAACCTGGCTGCCATCGGAGGCCCAAACGCGCCCTACAAAATGACATCTGCCAAGTGGGCTCTTGAGTTTGGCTTCTTGGGTGGAAGTACTTCCTTTCAAAGCCAACTTGCCTGCGGCCCGTGCTGGGCTTTTGCCTACAAAAATTCCATAAGGACGAGGATTTCTCCCAGACCAAAGCTGCCCCCTCCTCCAAACCTGGCTGCCATCGGTGGCCCAAACGCGCCCTACAAAATGACATCTGCCAAGTGGGCTCCTGAGTTTGGCTTCTTGGGGGAAAGTGCCTCCTTTCAAAGCCAACTTGCCTGCAGCCCGTGCTGGGCTTTAGACTACAAAAATTCCATAAGGACGAGGATTTCTCCCAGACCAAAGCTGCCCCCTCCTCCAAACCTGGCTGCCATCAGAGGCCCAAACGCGCCCTACAAAAGGACATCTGCATTGCGGGTTCTTGAGTTTGGCTTCTTGGGGAAAAGTGCCTCCTTTCAAAGCCAACATGCCTAACTTGCCTGCGGCCCGTCCTGGGCTTTTGCCTACAAAAATTCCATAAGTACAAGGATTTCTCCCAGACCAAAGCTGCCCCCTCCTCCAAACCTGGCTGCCATCGGAGGCCCAAACGCGCCCTACAAAATGACATCTGCCAAGTGGGCTCTTGAGTTTGGCTTCTTGGGGAAAAGTGCCTCCTTTCGGAGTCAACTTGCCGGCGGCCCATGCAGGGCTTTTGACTACAAAAATTCCAGAAGGACGAGGATTTCTCCCAGACCAAAGCTGCCCCCTCCTCCAAACCTGGCTGCCATCGGAGGCCCAAACGTGCCCTACAAAATGACATCTGCCAAGTGGGCTCTTGAGTTTGGCTTCTTGGGTGGAAGTGCCTCCTTTCAAAGCCAACTTGCCTGCGGCCCGTCCTGGGCTTTTGCCTAAAAAAATTCCATAAGGACGAGGATTTCTCCCAGACCAAAGCTGCCCCCTCCTCCAAACCTGGCTGCCATCGGAGGCCCAAACGCGCCCTACAAAATGACATCTGCCAAGTGGGCTCTTGAGTTTGGCTTCTTGGGTGGAAGTACTTCCTTTCAAAGCCAACTTGCCTGCGGCCCATGCAGGGCTTTTGCCTACAAAAATTCCATAAGGACGAGGATTTCTCCCAGACCAAAGCTGCCCCCTCCTCCAAACCTGGCTGCCATCGGTGGCCCAAACGCGCCCTACAAAATGACATCTGCCAAGTGGGCTCCTGAGTTTGGCTTCTTGGGGGAAAGTGCCTCCTTTCAAAGCCAACTTGCCTGCAGCCCGTGCTGGGCTTTAGACTACAAAAATTCCATAAGGACGAGGATTTCTCCCAGACCAAAGCTGCCCCCTCCTCCAAACCTGGCTGCCATCGGAGGCCCAAGCGCGCCCCACAAAATGACATCTGCATTGAGGGTTCTTGAGTTTGGCTTCTTGGGGAAAAGTGCCTCCTTTCGGAGCCAACTTGCCTAACTTGCCTGCGGCCCGTCCTGGGCTTTTGCTACAAAAATTCCATAAGGACGAGGATTTCTCCCAGATCAAAGCTGCCCCCTCCTCCAAACCTGGCTGCCATCGGAGGCCCAAACGCGCCCTACAAAATGACATCTGCATTGTGGGTTCTTGAGTTTGGCTTCTTGGGGAAAAGTGCCTCCTTTCAAAGCCAACTTGCCTAACTTGCCTGCGGCCCATGCGGGGTTTTTGCCTACAAAAATTCCATAAGGACGAGGATTTCTCCCAGACCAAAGCTGCCCCCTCCTCCAAACCTGGCTGACATCGGAGGCCCAAACGCGCCCTACAAAATGACACCTGCCAAGTGGGCTCTTGAGTTTGGCTTCTTGGGGAAAAGTGACTCCTTTCAAAACCAACTTGCCTGCGTCCCGTCCCGGGCTTTTGCTACAAAAATTCCATAAGGACGAGGATTCCTCCCAGACCAAAGCTGCCCCCTCCTCCAAACCTGGCTGCCATCGGAGGCCCAAACGCGCCCTACAAAATGACATCTGCCAAGTGGGCTCTTGAGTTTGGCTTTCTGGGGAAAAGTGCCTCATTTCGGACTCAACTTGCCTGCGGCCCATGCAGGGCTTTTGCCTCCAAAAATTCCATAAGGACGAGGATTTCTCCCAGACCAAAGCAGCCCCCTCCTCCAAACCTGGCTGTCATCGGAGGCCCAAACGCGCCCTACAAAATGACATCTGCCAAGTGGGCTCTTGAGTTTGGCTTCTTGGGTGGAAGTACCTCCTTTCAAAGCCAACTTGCCTGCGGCCCTTCCTGGGCTGTTGCCTACAAAAATTCCATAAGGACGAGGATTCCTCCCAGACCAAAGCTGCCCCCTCCTCCAAACCTGGCTGCCATCGGAGGCCCAAACGCGCCCTACAAAATGACATCTGCCAAGTGGGCTCTTGAGTTTGGCTTCTTGGGTGGAAGTACCTCCTTTCAAAGCCAACTTGCCTGCGGCCCTTACTGGGCTGTTGCCTACAAAAATTCCATAAGGACGAGGATTCCTCCCAGACCAAAGCTGCCCCCTCCTCCAAACCTGGCTGCCATCGGAGGCCCAAACGCGCCCTACAAAATGACATCTGCCAAGTGGGCTCTTGAGTTTGGCTTCTTGGGTGGAAGTACTTCCTTTCAAAGCCAACTTGCCTGCGGCCCATGCAGGGCTTTTGCCTACAAAAATTCCATAAGGACGAGGATTTCTCCCAGACCAAAGCTGCCCCCTCCTCCAAACCTGGCTGCCATCGGTGGCCCAAACGCGCCCTACAAAATGACATCTGCCAAGTGGGCTCCTGAGTTTGGCTTCTTGGGGGAAAGTGCCTCCTTTCAAAGCCAACTTGCCTGCAGCCCGTGCTGGGCTTTAGACTACAAAAATTCCATAAGGACGAGGATTTCTCCCAGACCAAAGCTGCCCCCTCCTCCAAACCTGGCTGCCATCGGAGGCCCAAGCGCGCCCCACAAAATGACATCTGCATTGAGGGTTCTTGAGTTTGGCTTCTTGGGGAAAAGTGCCTCCTTTCGGAGCCAACTTGCCTAACTTGCCTGCGGCCCGTCCTGGGCTTTTGCTACAAAAATTCCATAAGGACGAGGATTTCTCCCAGACCAAAGCTGCCCCCTCCTCCAAACCTGGCTGCCATCGGAGGCCCAAACGCGCCCTACAAAATGACATCTGCATTGTGGGTTCTTGAGTTTGGCTTCTTGGGGAAAAGTGCCTCCTTTCAAAGCCAACTTGCCTAACTTGCCTGCGGCCCATGCGGGGTTTTTGCCTACAAAAATTCCATAAGGACGAGGATTTCTCCCAGACCAAAGCTGCCCCCTCCTCCAAACCTGGCTGCCATCGGAGGCCCAAACGCGCCCTACAAAATGACACCTGCCAAGTGGGCTCTTGAGTTTGGCTTCTTGGGGAAAAGTGACTCCTTTCAAAACCAACTTGCCTGCGTCCCGTCCCGGGCTTTTGCTACAAAAATTCCATAAGGACGAGGATTCCTCCCAGACCAAAGCTGCCCCCTCCTCCAAACCTGGCTGCCATCGGAGGCCCAAACGCGCCCTACAAAATGACATCTGCCAAGTGGGCTCTTGAGTTTGGCTTTCTGGGGAAAAGTGCCTCATTTCGGACTCAACTTGCCTGCGGCCCATGCAGGGCTTTTGCCTCCAAAAATTCCATAAGGACGAGGATTTCTCCCAGACCAAAGCAGCCCCCTCCTCCAAACCTGGCTGTCATCGGAGGCCCAAACGCGCCCTACAAAATGACATCTGCCAAGTGGGCTCTTGAGTTTGGCTTCTTGGGTGGAAGTACCTCCTTTCAAAGCCAACTTGCCTGCGGCCCTTCCTGGGCTGTTGCCTACAAAAATTCCATAAGGACGAGGATTCCTCCCAGACCAAAGCTGCCCCCTCCTCCAAACCTGGCTGCCATCGGAGGCCCAAACGCGCCCTACAAAATGACATCTGCCAAGTGGGCTCTTGAGTTTGGCTTCTTGGGTGGAAGTACCTCCTTTCAAAGCCAACTTGCCTGCGGCCCTTACTGGGCTGTTGCCTACAAAAATTCCATAAGGACGAGGATTCCTCCCAGACCAAAGCTGCCCCCTCCTCCAAACCTGGCTGCCATCGGAGGCCCAAACGCGCCCTACAAAATGACATCTGCCAAGTGGGCTCTTGAGTTTGGCTTCTTGGGGGAAAGTGCCTCCTTTCAAAGCCAACTTGCCAAACTAGCCTGCGGCCCGTGCTGGTCTTTAGACTACAAAAATTCCATAAGGACGAGGATTTCTCCCAGACCAAAGCTGCCCCCTCCTCCAAACCTGGCTGCCATCAGAGGCCCAAACGCGCCCCACAAAATGACACCTGCATTGAGGGTTCTTGAGTTTGGCTTCCTGGGGAAAAGTGCCTCCTTTCGGAGTCAACTTGCCTGCGGCCCATGCAGGGCTTTTGCCTCCAAAAATTCCAGAAGGACGAGGATTTCTCCCAGACCAAAGCTGCCCCCTCCTCCAAACCTGGCTGCCATCGGAGGCCCAAACGTGCCCTACAAAATGACACCTGCCAAGTGGGCTCTTGAGTTTGGCTTCTTGGGTGGAAGTGCCTCCTTTCAAAGCCAACTTGCCTGCGGCCCGTCCTGGGCTTTTGCCTCCAAAAATTCCATAAGGACGAGGATTTCTCCCAGACCAAAGCTGCCCCCTCCTCCAAACCTGGCTGCCATCGAGGCCCAAACGTGCCCTACAAAATGACACCTGCCAAGTGGGCTCTTGAGTTTGGCTTCTTGGGGAAAAGTGACTCCTTTCAAAACCAACATGCCTGCGTCCCGTCCCGGGTTTTTGCTACAAAAATTCCATAAGGACGAGGATTTCTCCCAGACCAAAGCTGCCCCCTCCTCCAAACCTGGCTGCCATCGGAGGCCCAAACGCGCCCTACAAAATGACATCTGCCAAGTGGGCTCTTGAGTTTGGCTTCCTGGGGAAAAGTGCCTCCTTTCGGAGTCAACTTGCCTGCGGCCCATGCAGGGCTTTTGCCGACAAAAATTCCATAAGGACGGGGATTTCTCCCAGACCAAAGCTGCCCCCTCCTCCAAACCTGGCTGCCATCGGAGGCCCAAACGCGCCCTACAAAATGACATCTGCCAAGTGGGCTCTTGAGTTTGGCTTCTTGGGGAAAAGTGCTTCCTTTCGGAGCCAAAATGCCTAACTTGCCTGCGGCCCGTCCTGGGCTTTTGCCTACAAAAATTCCATAAGTACAAGGATTTCTCCCAGACCAAAGCTGCCCCCTCCTCCAAACCTGGCTGCCATCGGAGGCCCAAACGCGCCCTACAAAATGACATCTGCCAAGTGGGCTCTTGAGTTTGGCTTCTTGGGGAAAAGTGCCTCCTTTCGGAGTCAACTTGCCGGCGGCCCATGCAGGGCTTTTGACTACAAAAATTCCAGAAGGACGAGGATTTCTCCCAGACCAAAGCTGCCCCCTCCTCCAAACCTGGCTGCCATCGGAGGCCCAAACGTGCCCTACAAAATGACATCTGCCAAGTGGGCTCTTGAGTTTGGCTTCTTGGGTGGAAGTGCCTCCTTTCAAAGCCAACTTGCCTGCGGCCCGTCCTGGGCTTTTGCCTACAAAAATTCCATAAGGACGAGGATTTCTCCCAGACCAAAGCTGCCCCCTCCTCCAAACCTGGCTGCCATCAGAGGCCCAAACGCGCCCCACAAAATGACACCTGCATTGAGGGTTCTTGAGTTTGGCTTCCTGGGGAAAAGTGCCTCCTTTCGGAGTCAACTTGCCTGCGGCCCATGCAGGGCTTTTGCCTCCAAAAATTCCAGAAGGACGAGGATTTCTCCCAGACCAAAGCTGCCCCCTCCTCCAAACCTGGCTGCCATGGGAGGCCCAAACGTGCCCTACAAAATGACACCTGCCAAGTGGGCTCTTGAGTTTGGCTTCTTGGGTGGAAGTGCCTCCTTTCAAAGCCAACTTGCCTGCGGCCCGTCCTGGGCTTTTGCCTCCAAAAATTCCATAAGGACGAGGATTTCTCCCAGACCAAAGCTGCCCCCTCCTCCAAACCTGGCTGCCATCGGTGGCCCAAACGCGCCCTACAAAATGACATATGCCAAGTGGGCTCCTGAGTTTGGCTTCTTGGGGGAAAGTGCCTCCTTTCAAAGCCAACTTGCCTGCAGCCCGTGCTGGGCTTTAGACTACAAAAATTCCATAAGGACGAGGATTTCTCCCAGACCAAAGCTGCCCCCTCCTCCAAACCTGGCTGCCATCGGAGGCCCAAGCGCGCCCCACAAAATGACATCTGCATTGCGGGTTCTTGAGTTTGGCTTCTTGGGGAAAAGTGCCTCCTTTCGGAGCCAACTTGCCTAACTTGCCTGCGGCCCGTCCTGGGCTTTTGCTACAAAAATTCCATAAGGACGAGGATTTCTCCCAGACCAAAGCTGCCCCCTCCTCCAAACCTGGCTGCCATCGGAGGCCCAAACGCGCCCTACAAAATGACATCTGCATTGTGGGTTCTTGAGTTTGGCTTCTTGGCAAAAGTGCCTCCTTTCAAAGCCAACTTGCCTAACTTGCCTGCGGCCCATGCGGGGTTTTTGCCTACAAAAATTCCATAAGGACGAGGATTTCTCCCAGACCAAAGCTGCCCCCTCCTCCAAACCTGGCTGCCATCGGAGGCCCAAACGCGCCCTACAAAATGACACCTGCCAAGTGGGCTCTTGAGTTTGGCTTCTTGGGGAAAAGTGACTCCTTTCAAAACCAACTTGCCTGCGTCCCGTCCCGGGCTTTTGCTACAAAAATTCCATAAGGACGAGGATTCCTCCCAGACCAAAGCTGCCCCCTCCTCCAAACCTGGCTGCCATCGGAGGCCCAAACGCGCCCTACAAAATGACATCTGCCAAGTGGGCTCTTGAGTTTGGCTTTCTGGGGAAAAGTGCCTCATTTCGGACTCAACTTGCCTGCGGCCCATGCAGGGCTTTTGCCTCCAAAAATTCCATAAGGACGAGGATTTCTCCCAGACCAAAGCAGCCCCCTCCTCCAAACCTGGCTGTCATCGGAGGCCCAAACGCGCCCTACAAAATGACATCTGCCAAGTGGGCTCTTGAGTTTGGCTTCTTGGGTGGAAGTACCTCCTTTCAAACCAACTTGCCTGCGGCCCTTCCTGGGCTGTTGCCTACAAAAATTCCATAAGGACGAGGATTCCTCCCAGACCAAAGCTGCCCCCTCCTCCAAACCTGGCTGCCATCGGAGGCCCAAACGCGCCCTACAAAATGACATCTGCCAAGTGGGCTCTTGAGTTTGGCTTCTTGGGGGAAAGTGCCTCCTTTCAAAGCCAACTTGCCAAACTAGCCTGCGGCCCGTGCTGGGCTTTAGACTACAAAAATTCCATAAGGACGAGGATTTCTCCCAGACCAAAGCTGCCCCCTCCTCCAAACCTGGCTGCCATCAGAGGCCCAAACGCGCCCCACAAAATGACACCTGCATTGAGGGTTCTTGAGTTTGGCTTCCTGGGTGGAAGTGCCTCCTTTCAAAGCCAACTTGCCTGCGGCCCGTCCTGGGCTTTTGCCTCCAAAAATTCCAGAAGGACGAGGATTTCTCCCAGACCAAAGCTGCCCCCTCCTCCAAACCTGGCTGCCATCGGAGGCCCAAACGTGCCCTACAAAATGACACCTGCCAAGTGGGCTCTTGAGTTTGGCTTCTTGGGTGGAAGTGCCTCCTTTCAAAGCCAACTTGCCTGCGGCCCGTCCTGGGCTTTTGCCTCCAAAAATTCCATAAGGACGAGGATTTCTCCCAGACCAAAGCTGCCCCCTCCTCCAAACCTGGCTGCCATCGAGGCCCAAACGTGCCCTACAAAATGACACCTGCCAAGTGGGCTCTTGAGTTTGGCTTCTTGGGGAAAAGTGACTCCTTTCAAAACCAACATGCCTGCGTCCCGTCCCGGGTTTTTGCTACAAAAATTCCATAAGGACGAGGATTTCTCCCAGACCAAAGCTGCCCCCTCCTCCAAACCTGGCTGCCATCGGAGGCCCAAACGCGCCCTACAAAATGACATCTGCCAAGTGGGCTCTTGAGTTTGGCTTCCTGGGGAAAAGTGCCTCCTTTCGGAGTCAACTTGCCTGCGGCCCATGCAGGGCTTTTGCCGACAAAAATTCCATAAGGACGGGGATTTCTCCCAGACCAAAGCTGCCCCCTCCTCCAAACCTGGCTGCCATCGGAGGCCCAAACGCGCCCTACAAAATGACATCTGCCAAGTGGGCTCTTGAGTTTGGCTTCTTGGGGAAAAGTGCTTCCTTTCGGAGCCAAAATGCCTAACTTGCCTGCGGCCCGTCCTGGGCTTTTGCCTACAAAAATTCCATAAGTACAAGGATTTCTCCCAGACCAAAGCTGCCCCCTCCTCCAAACCTGGCTGCCATCGGAGGCCCAAACGCGCCCTACAAAATGACATCTGCCAAGTGGGCTCTTGAGTTTGGCTTCTTGGGGAAAAGTGCCTCCTTTCGGAGTCAACTTGCCGGCGGCCCATGCAGGGCTTTTGACTACAAAAATTCCAGAAGGACGAGGATTTCTCCCAGACCAAAGCTGCCCCCTCCTCCAAACCTGGCTGCCATCGGAGGCCCAAACGTGCCCTACAAAATGACATCTGCCAAGTGGGCTCTTGAGTTTGGCTTCTTGGGTGGAAGTGCCTCCTTTCAAAGCCAACTTGCCTGCGGCCCGTCCTGGGCTTTTGCCTACAAAAATTCCATAAGGACGAGGATTTCTCCCAGACCAAAGCTGCCCCCTCCTCCAAACCTGGCTGCCATCAGAGGCCCAAACGCGCCCCACAAAATGACACCTGCATTGAGGGTTCTTGAGTTTGGCTTCCTGGGGAAAAGTGCCTCCTTTCGGAGTCAACTTGCCTGCGGCCCATGCAGGGCTTTTGCCTCCAAAAATTCCAGAAGGACGAGGATTTCTCCCAGACCAAAGCTGCCCCCTCCTCCAAACCTGGCTGCCATCGGAGGCCCAAACGTGCCCTACAAAATGACACCTGCCAAGTGGGCTCTTGAGTTTGGCTTCTTGGGTGGAAGTGCCTCCTTTCAAAGCCAACTTGCCTGCGGCCCGTCCTGGGCTTTTGCCTCCAAAAATTCCATAAGGACGAGGATTTCTCCCAGACCAAAGCTGCCCCCTCCTCCAAACCTGGCTGCCATCGAGGCCCAAACGTGCCCTACAAAATGACACCTGCCAAGTGGGCTCTTGAGTTTGGCTTCTTGGGGAAAAGTGACTCCTTTCAAAACCAACATGCCTGCGTCCCGTCCCGGGTTTTTGCTACAAAAATTCCATAAGGACGAGGATTTCTCCCAGACCAAAGCTGCCCCCTCCTCCAAACCTGGCTGCCATCGGAGGCCCAAACGCGCCCTACAAAATGACATCTGCCAAGTGGGCTCTTGAGTTTGGCTTCCTGGGGAAAAGTGCCTCCTTTCGGAGTCAACTTGCCTGCGGCCCATGCAGGGCTTTTGCCTCCAAAAATTCCAGAAGGACGAGGATTTCTCCCAGACCAAAGCTGCCCCCTCCTCCAAACCTGGCTGCCATCGGAGGCCCAAACGCGCCCTACAAAATGACATCTGCCAAGTGGGCTCTTGAGTTTGGCTTCTTGGGGAAAAGTGCTTCCTTTCGGAGCCAAAATGCCTAACTTGCCTGCGGCCCGTCCTGGGCTTTTGCCTACAAAAATTCCATAAGTACAAGGATTTCTCCCAGACCAAAGCTGCCCCCTCCTCCAAACCTGGCTGCCATCGGAGGCCCAAACGCGCCCTACAAAATGACATCTGCCAAGTGGGCTCTTGAGTTTGGCTTCTTGGGGAAAAGTGCCTCCTTTCGGAGTCAACTTGCCGGCGGCCCATGCAGGGCTTTTGACTACAAAAATTCCAGAAGGACGAGGATTTCTCCCAGACCAAAGCTGCCCCCTCCTCCAAACCTGGCTGCCATCGGAGGCCCAAACGTGCCCTACAAAATGACATCTGCCAAGTGGGCTCTTGAGTTTGGCTTCTTGGGTGGAAGTGCCTCCTTTCAAAGCCAACTTGCCTGCGGCCCGTCCTGGGCTTTTGCCTACAAAAATTCCATAAGGACGAGGATTTCTCCCAGACCAAAGCTGCCCCCTCCTCCAAACCTGGCTGCCATCGGAGGCCCAAACGCGCCCTACAAAATGACATCTGCCAAGTGGGCTCTTGAGTTTGGCTTCTTGGGTGGAAGTACTTCCTTTCAAAGCCAACTTGCCTGCGGCCCGTGCTGGGCTTTTGCCTACAAAAATTCCATAAGGACGAGGATTTCTCCCAGACCAAAGCTGCCCCCTCCTCCAAACCTGGCTGCCATCGGTGGCCCAAACGCGCCCTACAAAATGACATCTGCCAAGTGGGCTCCTGAGTTTGGCTTCTTGGGGGAAAGTGCCTCCTTTCAAAGCCAACTTGCCTGCGGCCCGTCCTGGGCTTTTGCCTACAAATATTCCATAAGGACGAGGATTTCTCCCAGACCAAAGCTGCCCCCTCCTCCAAACCTGGCTGCCATCGGAGGCCCAAACGCGCCCCACAAAATGACATCTGCATTGAGGGTTCTTGAGTTTGGCTTCTTGGGGAAAAGTGCCTCCTTTGGGAGCCAACTTGCCTAACTTGCCTGCGGCCCGTCCTGGGCTTTTGCTACAAAAATTCCATAAGGACGGGGATTTCTCCCAGACCAAAGCTGCCCCCTCCTCCAAACCTGGCTGCCATCGGAGGCCCAAACGCGCCCTACAAAATGACATCTGCATTGTGGGTTCTTGAGTTTGGCTTCTTGGGGAAAAGTGCCTCCTTTCAAAGCCAACTTGCCTAACTATCCTGCGGCCCGTGCTGGGCTTTAGACTACAAAAATTCCATAAGGACGAGGATTTCTCCCAGACCAAAGCTGCCCCCTCCTCCAAACCTGGATGCCATCAGAGGCCCAAACGCGCCCCACAAAATGACATCTGCATTGAGGGTTCTTGAGTTTGGCTTCTTGGGGAAAAGTGCCTCCTTTCGGAGCCAACTTGCCTAACTTGCCTGCGGCCCGTCCTGGGCTTTTGCCTCCAAAAATTCCAGAAGGAAGAGGATTTCTCCCAGGCCAAAGCTGCCCCCTCCTCCAAACCTGGCTGCCATCGGAGGCCCAAACGCGCCCTACAAAATGACATCTGCCAAGTGGGCTCTTGAGTTTGGCTTCCTGGGGAAAAGTGCCTCCTTTCGGAGTCAACTTGCCTGCGGCCCATGCAGGGCTTTTGCCTCCAAAAATTCCAGAAGGACGAGGATTTCTCCCAGACCAAAGCTGCCCCCTCCTCCAAACCTGGCTGCCATCGGAGGCCCAAACGCGCCCTACAAAATGACATCTGCCAAGTGGGCTCTTGAGTTTGGCTTCTTGGGGAAAAGTGCTTCCTTTCGGAGCCAAAATGCCTAACTTGCCTGCGGCCCGTCCTGGGCTTTTGCCTACAAAAATTCCATAAGTACAAGGATTTCTCCCAGACCAAAGCTGCCCCCTCCTCCAAACCTGGCTGCCATCGGAGGCCCAAACGCGCCCTACAAAATGACATCTGCCAAGTGGGCTCTTGAGTTTGGCTTCTTGGGGAAAAGTGCCTCCTTTCGGAGTCAACTTGCCGGCGGCCCATGCAGGGCTTTTGACTACAAAAATTCCAGAAGGACGAGGATTTCTCCCAGACCAAAGCTGCCCCCTCCTCCAAACCTGGCTGCCATCGGAGGCCCAAACGTGCCCTACAAAATGACATCTGCCAAGTGGGCTCTTGAGTTTGGCTTCTTGGGTGGAAGTGCCTCCTTTCAAAGCCAACTTGCCTGCGGCCCGTCCTGGGCTTTTGCCTACAAAAATTCCATAAGGACGAGGATTTCTCCCAGACCAAAGCTGCCCCCTCCTCCAAACCTGGCTGCCATCGGAGGCCCAAACGCGCCCTACAAAATGACATCTGCCAAGTGGGCTCTTGAGTTTGGCTTCTTGGGTGGAAGTACTTCCTTTCAAAGCCAACTTGCCTGCGGCCCGTGCTGGGCTTTTGCCTACAAAAATTCCATAAGGACGAGGATTTCTCCCAGACCAAAGCTGCCCCCTCCTCCAAACCTGGCTGCCATCGGTGGCCCAAACGCGCCCTACAAAATGACATCTGCCAAGTGGGCTCCTGAGTTTGGCTTCTTGGGGGAAAGTGCCTCCTTTCAAAGCCAACTTGCCTGCGGCCCGTCCTGGGCTTTTGCCTACAAATATTCCATAAGGACGAGGATTTCTCCCAGACCAAAGCTGCCCCCTCCTCCAAACCTGGCTGCCATCGGAGGCCCAAACGCGCCCCACAAAATGACATCTGCATTGAGGGTTCTTGAGTTTGGCTTCTTGGGGAAAAGTGCCTCCTTTGGGAGCCAACTTGCCTAACTTGCCTGCGGCCCGTCCTGGGCTTTTGCTACAAAAATTCCATAAGGACGGGGATTTCTCCCAGACCAAAGCTGCCCCCTCCTCCAAACCTGGCTGCCATCGGAGGCCCAAACGCGCCCTACAAAATGACATCTGCATTGTGGGTTCTTGAGTTTGGCTTCTTGGGGAAAAGTGCCTCCTTTCAAAGCCAACTTGCCTAACTATCCTGCGGCCCGTGCTGGGCTTTAGACTACAAAAATTCCATAAGGACGAGGATTTCTCCCAGACCAAAGCTGCCCCCTCCTCCAAACCTGGATGCCATCAGAGGCCCAAACGCGCCCCACAAAATGACATCTGCATTGAGGGTTCTTGAGTTTGGCTTCTTGGGGAAAAGTGCCTCCTTTCGGAGCCAACTTGCCTAACTTGCCTGCGGCCCGTCCTGGGCTTTTGCCTCCAAAAATTCCAGAAGGAAGAGGATTTCTCCCAGGCCAAAGCTGCCCCCTCCTCCAAACCTGGCTGCCATCAGAGGCCCAAACGTGCCCTACAAAATGACACCTGCCAAGTGGGCTCTTGAGTTTGGCTTCTTGGGTGGAAGTGCCTCCTTTCAAAGCCAACTTGCCTGCAGCCCGTGCTGGGCTTTAGACTACAAAAATTCCAGAAGGACGAGGATTTCTCCCAGACCAAAGCTGCCCCCTCCTCCAAACCTGGCTGCCATCGGAGGCCCAAACGTGCCCTACAAAATGACACCTGCCAAGTGGGCTCTTGAGTTTGGCTTCTTGGGGAAAAGTGCCTCCTTTCGAAGCCAACTTGCCTAACTAGCCTGCGGCCCGTGCTGGGCTTTTGCCTACAAAAATTCCATAAGGACGAGGATTTCTCCCAGACCAAAGCTGCCCCCTCCTCCAAACCTGGCTGCCATCGGAGGCCCAAACGCGCCCTACAAAATGACATCTGCATTGTGGGTTCTTGAGTTTGGATTCTTGGGGAAAAGTGCCTCCTTTCAAAGCCAACTTGCCTAACTTGCCTGCGGCCCATGCGGGGTTTTGCCTACAAAAATTCCATAAGGACGAGGATTTCTCCCAGACCAAAGCTGCCCCCTCCTCCAAACCTGGCTGCCATCGGAGGCCCAAACGCGCCCTACAAAATGACACCTGCCAAGTGGGCTCTTGAGTTTGGCTTCTTGGGGAAAAGTGACTCCTTTCAAAACCAACTTGCCTGCATCCAGTCCCGGGCTTTTGCTACAAAAATTCCATAAGGACGAGGATTCCTCCCAGACCAAAGCTGCCCCCTCCTCCAAACCTGGCTGCCATCGGAGGCCCAAACGCGCCCTACAAAATGACACCTGCCAGGTGGGCCCTTGGGTTTGGCTTCTTGGGGAAAAGTGCTTCCTTTCGGAGCCAAAATGCCTAACTTGCCTGCGGCCCGTCCTGGGCTTTTGAGTACAAAAATTCCATAAGGACGAGGATTTCTCCCAGACCAAAGCTGCCCCCTCCTCCAAACCTGGCTGCCATCAGAGGCCCAAACGCGCCCTACAAAAGGACATCTGCATTGCGGGTTCTTGAGTTTGGCTTCTTGGGGAAAAGTGCCTCCTTTCAAAGCCAACATGCCTAACTTGCCTGCGGCCCGTCCTGGGCTTTTGCCTACAAAAATTCCATAAGTACAAGGATTTCTCCCAGACCAAAGCTGCCCCCTCCTCCAAACCTGGCTGCCATCGGAGGCCCAAACGCGCCCTACAAAATGACATCTGCCAAGTGGGCTCTTGAGTTCGGCTTCTTGGGGAAAAGTGCCTCCTTTCGGAGTCAACTTGCCGGCGGCCCATGCAGGGCTTTTGACTACAAAAATTCCAGAAGGACGAGGATTTCTCCCAGACCAAAGCTGCCCCCTCCTCCAAACCTGGCTTCCATCGGAGGCCCAAACGTGCCCTACAAAATGACATCTGCCAAGTGGGCTCTTGAGTTTGGCTTCTTGGGTGGAAGTGCCTCCTTTCAAAGCCAACTTGCCTGCGGCCCGTCCTGGGCTTTTGCCTACAAAAATTCCATAAGGACGAGGATTTCTCCCAAACCAAAGCTGCCCCCTCCTCCAAACCTGGCTGCCATCGGAGGCCCAAACGCGCCCTACAAAATGACATCTGCCAAGTGGGCTCTTGAGTTTGGCTTCTTGGGTGGAAGTACTTCCTTTCAAAGCCAACTTGCCTGCGGCCCGTGCTGGGCTTTTGCCTACAAAAATTCCATAAGGACGAGGATTTCTCCCAGACCAAAGCTGCCCCCTCCTCCAAACCTGGCTGCCATCGGTGGCCCAAACGCGCCCTACAAAATGACATATGCCAAGTGGGCTCCTGAGTTTGGCTTCTTGGGGGAAAGTGCCTCCTTTCAAAGCCAACTTGCCTGCAGCCCGTGCTGGGCTTTAGACTACAAAAATTCCATAAGGACGAGGATTTCTCCCAGACCAAAGCTGCCCCCTCCTCCAAACCTGGCTGACATCGGAGGCCCAAACGTGCCCCACAAAATGACATCTGCATTGAGGGTTCTTGAGTTTGGCTTCTTGGGGAAAAGTGCCTCCTTTCGGAGCCAACTTGCCTAACTTGCCTGCGGCCCGTCCTGGGCTTTTGCTACAAAAATTCCATAAGGACGAGGATTTCTCCCAGACCAAAGCTGCCCCCTCCTCCAAACCTGGCTGCCATCGGAGGCCCAAACGCGCCCTACAAAATGACATCTGCATTGTGGGTTCTTGAGTTTGGCTTCTTGGGGAAAAGTGCCTCCTTTCAAAGCCAACTTGCCTAACTTGCCTGCGGCCCATGCGGGGTTTTTGCCTACAAAAATTCCATAAGGACGAGGATTTCTCCCAGACCAAAGCTGCCCCCTCCTCCAAACCTGGCTGACATCGGAGGCCCAAACGCGCCCTACAAAATGACACCTGCCAAGTGGGCTCTTGAGTTTGGCTTCTTGTGGAAAAGTGCCTCCTTTCAAAGCCAACTTGCCTAACTATCCTGCGGCCCGTGCTGGGCTTTAGACTACAAAAATTCCATAAGGACGAGGATTTCTCCCAGACCAAAGCTGCCCCCTCCTCCAAACCTGGCTGCCATCAGAGGCCCAAACGCGCCCCACAAAATGACATCTGCATTGAGGGTTCTTGAGTTTGGCTTCTTGGGGAAAAGTGCCTCCTTTCGGAGCCAACTTGCCTAACTTGCCTGCGGCCCGTCCTGGGCTTTTGCCTCCAAAAATTCCAGAAGGAAGAGGATTTCTCCCAGGCCAAAGCTGCCCCCTCCTCCAAACCTGGCTGCCATCAGAGGCCCTAACGTGCCCTACAAAATGACACCTGCCAAGTGGGCTCTTGAGTTTGGCTTCTTGGGTGGAAGTGCCTCCTTTCGAAGCCAACTTGCCTAACTAGCCTGCGGCCCGTGATGGGCTTTTGCCTACAAAAATTCCATAAGGACGAGGATTTCTCCCAGACCAAAGCTGCCCCCTCCTCCAAACCTGGCTGCCATCAGAGGCCCAAACGCGCCCTACAAAAGGACATCTGCATTGCGGGTTCTTGAGTTTGGCTTCTTGGGGAAAAGTGCCTCCTTTCAAAGCCAACATGCCTAACTTGCCTGCGGCCCGTCCTGGGCTTTTGCCTACAAAAATTCCATAAGTACAAGGATTTCTCCCAGACCAAAGCTGCCCCCTCCTCCAAACCTGGCTGCCATCGGAGGCCCAAACGCGCCCTACAAAATGACATCTGCCAAGTGGGCTCTTGAGTTCGGCTTCTTGGGGAAAAGTGCCTCCTTTCGGAGTCAACTTGCCGGCGGCCCATGCAGGGCTTTTGACTACAAAAATTCCAGAAGGACGAGGATTTCTCCCAGACCAAAGCTGCCCCCTCCTCCAAACCTGGCTTCCATCGGAGGCCCAAACGTGCCCTACAAAATGACATCTGCCAAGTGGTCTCTTGAGTTTGGCTTCTTGGGTGGAAGTGCCTCCTTTCAAAGCCAACTTGCCTGCGGCCCGTCCTGGGCTTTTGCCTACAAAAATTCCATAAGGACGAGGATTTCTCCCAAACCAAAGCTGCCCCCTCCTCCAAACCTGGCTGCCATCGGAGGCCCAAACGCGCCCTACAAAATGACATCTGCCAAGTGGGCTCTTGAGTTTGGCTTCTTGGGTGGAAGTACTTCCTTTCAAAGCCAACTTGCCTGCGGCCCGTGCTGGGCTTTTGCCTACAAAAATTCCATAAGGACGAGGATTTCTCCCAGACCAAAGCTGCCCCCTCCTCCAAACCTGGCTGCCATCGGTGGCCCAAACGCGCCCTACAAAATGACATATGCCAAGTGGGCTCCTGAGTTTGGCTTCTTGGGGGAAAGTGCCTCCTTTCAAAGCCAACTTGCCTGCAGCCCGTGCTGGGCTTTAGACTACAAAAATTCCATAAGGACGAGGATTTCTCCCAGACCAAAGCTGCCCCCTCCTCCAAACCTGGCTGACATCGGAGGCCCAAACGTGCCCCACAAAATGACATCTGCATTGAGGGTTCTTGAGTTTGGCTTCTTGGGGAAAAGTGCCTCCTTTCGGAGCCAACTTGCCTAACTTGCCTGCGGCCCGTCCTGGGCTTTTGCTACAAAAATTCCATAAGGACGAGGATTTCTCCCAGACCAAAGCTGCCCCCTCCTCCAAACCTGGCTGCCATCGGAGGCCCAAACGCGCCCTACAAAATGACATCTGCATTGTGGGTTCTTGAGTTTGGCTTCTTGGGGAAAAGTGCCTCCTTTCAAAGCCAACTTGCCTAACTTGCCTGCGGCCCATGCGGGGTTTTTGCCTACAAAAATTCCATAAGGACGAGGATTTCTCCCAGACCAAAGCTGCCCCCTCCTCCAAACCTGGCTGACATCGGAGGCCCAAACGCGCCCTACAAAATGACACCTGCCAAGTGGGCTCTTGAGTTTGGCTTCTTGTGGAAAAGTGCCTCCTTTCAAAGCCAACTTGCCTAACTATCCTGCGGCCCGTGCTGGGCTTTAGACTACAAAAATTCCATAAGGACGAGGATTTCTCCCAGACCAAAGCTGCCCCCTCCTCCAAACCTGGCTGCCATCAGAGGCCCAAACGCGCCCCACAAAATGACATCTGCATTGAGGGTTCTTGAGTTTGGCTTCTTGGGGAAAAGTGCCTCCTTTCGGAGCCAACTTGCCTAACTTGCCTGCGGCCCGTCCTGGGCTTTTGCCTCCAAAAATTCCAGAAGGAAGAGGATTTCTCCCAGGCCAAAGCTGCCCCCTCCTCCAAACCTGGCTGCCATCAGAGGCCCAAACGTGCCCTACAAAATGACACCTGCCAAGTGGGCTCTTGAGTTTGGCTTCTTGGGGAAAAGTGCCTCCTTTCAAAGCCAACTTGCCTGCAGCCCGTGCTGGGCTTTAGACTACAAAAATTCCATAAGGACGAGGATTTCTCCCAGACCAAAGCTGCCCCCTCCTCCAAACCTGGCTGCCATCGGAGGCCCAAACGTGCCCTACAAAATGACACCTGCCAAGTGGGCCCTTGAGTTTGGCTTCTTGGGTGGAAGTGCCTCCTTTCGAAGCCAACTTGCCTAACTAGCCTGCGGCCCGTGCTGGGCTTTTGCCTACAAAAATTCCATAAGGACGAGGATTTCTCCCAGACCAAAGCTGCCCCCTCCTCCAAACCTGGCTGCCATCAGAGGCCCAAACGCGCCCCACAAAATGACACCTGCATTGAGGGTTCTTGAGTTTGGCTTCCTGGGGAAAAGTGCCTCCTTTCGGAGTCAACTTGCCTGCGGCCCATGCAGGGCTTTTGCCTACAAAAATTCCAGAAGGACGAGGATTTCTCCCAGACCAAAGCTGCCCCCTCCTCCAAACCTGGCTGCCATCGGAGGCCCAAACGCGCCCCACAAAATGACATCTGCATTGTGGGTTCTTGAGTTTGGCTTCTTGGGGAAAAGTGCCTCCTTTCAAAGCCAACTTGCCTAACTTGCCTGCGGCCCATGCGGGGTTTTGCCTACAAAAATTCCATAAGGACGAGGATTTCTCCCAGACCAAAGCTGCCCCCTCCTCCAAACCTGGCTGCCATCGGAGGCCCAAACGCGCCCTACAAAATGACACCTGCCAAGTGGGCTCTTGAGTTTGGCTTCTTGGGGAAAAGTGACTTCTTTCCAAACCAACTTGCCTGCATCCAGTCCCGGGCTTTTGCTACAAAAATTCCATAAGGACGAGGATTCCTCCCAGACCAAAGCTGCCCCCTCCGCCAAACCTGGCTGCCATCGGAGGCCCAAACGCGCCCCACAAAATGACACCTGCCAAGTGGGCTCTTGAGTTTGGCTTCTTGGGGAAAAGTGCCTCCTTTCGGAGTCAACTTGCCGGCGGCCCATGCAGGGCTTTTGACTACAAAAATTCCAGAAGGACGAGGATTTCTCCCAGACCAAAGCTGCCCCCTCCTCCAAACCTGGCTGCCATCGGAGGCCCAAACGTGCCCTACAAAATGACATCTGCCAAGTGGGCTCTTGAGTTTGGCTTCTTGGGTGGAAGTGCCTCCTTTCAAAGCCAACTTGCCTGCGGCCCGTCCTGGGCTTTTGCCTACAAAAATTCCATAAGGACGAGGATTTCTCCCAGACCAAAGCTGCCCCCTCCTCCAAACCTGGCTGCCATCGGAGGCCCAAACGCGCCCTACAAAATGACATCTGCCAAGTGGGCTCTTGAGTTTGGCTTCTTGGGTGGAAGTACTTCCTTTCAAAGCCAACTTGCCTGCGGCCCGTGCTGGGCTTTTGCCTACAAAAATTCCATAAGGACGAGGATTTCTCCCAGACCAAAGCTGCCCCCTCCTCCAAACCTGGCTGCCATCGGTGGCCCAAACGCGCCCTACAAAATGACATCTGCCAAGTGGGCTCCTGAGTTTGGCTTCTTGGGGGAAAGTGCCTCCTTTCAAAGCCAACTTGCCTGCAGCCCGTGCTGGGCTTTAGACTACAAAAATTCCATAAGGACGAGGATTTCTCCCAGACCAAAGCTGCCCCCTCCTCCAAACCTGGCTGCCATCGGAGGCCCAAACGCGCCCCACAAAATGACATCTGCATTGAGGGTTCTTGAGTTTGGCTTCTTGGGGAAAAGTGCCTCCTTTCGGAGCCAACTTGCCTAACTTGCCTGCGGCCCGTCCTGGGCTTTTGCTACAAAAATTCCATAAGGACGAGGATTTCTCCCAGACCAAAGCTGCCCCCTCCTCCAAACCTGGCTGCCATCGGAGGCCCAAACGCGCCCTACAAAATGACATCTGCATTGTGGGTTCTTGAGTTTGGCTTCTTGGGGAAAAGTGCCTCCTTTCAAAGCCAACTTGCCTAACTTGCCTGCGGCCCATGCGGGGTTTTTGCCTACAAAAATTCCATAAGGACGAGGATTTCTCCCAGACCAAAGCTGCCCCCTCCTCCAAACCTGGCTGACATCGGAGGCCCAAACGCGCCCTACAAAATGACACCTGCCAAGTGGGCTCTTGAGTTTGGCTTCTTGGGGAAAAGTGACTCCTTTCAAAACCAACTTGCCTGCGTCCCGTCCCGGGCTTTTGCTACAAAAATTCCATAAGGACGAGGATTCCTCCCAGACCAAAGCTGCCCCCTCCTCCAAACCTGGCTGCCATCGGAGGCCCAAACGCGCCCTACAAAATGACATCTGCCAAGTGGGCTCTTGAGTTTGGCTTTCTGGGGAAAAGTGCCTCATTTCGGACTCAACTTGCCTGCGGCCCATGCAGGGCTTTTGCCTACAAAAATTCCATAAGGACGAGGATTTCTCCCAGACCAAAGCAGCCCCCTCCTCCAAACCTGGCTGTCATCGGAGGCCCAAACGCGCCCTACAAAATGACATCTGCCAAGTGGGCTCTTGAGTTTGGCTTCTTGGGTGGAAGTACCTCCTTTCAAAGCCAACTTGCCTGCGGCCCTTCCTGGGCTGTTGCCTACAAAAATTCCATAAGGACGAGGATTTCTCCCAGACCAAAGCTGCCCCCTCCTCCAAACCTGGCTGCCATCGGAGGCCCAAACGCGCCCTACAAAATGACATCTGCCAAGTGGGCTCTTGAGTTTGGCTTCTTGGGGGAAAGTGCCTCCTTTCAAATCCAACTTGCCAAACTAGCCTGCGGCCCGTCCTGGGCTTTAGACTACAAAAATTCCATAAGGACGAGGATTTCTCCCAGACCAAAGCTGCCCCCTCCTCCAAACCTGGCTGCCATCAGAGGCCCAAACGCGCCCCACAAAATGACACCTGCATTGAGGGTTCTTGAGTTTGGCTTCCTGGGGAAAAGTGCCTCCTTTCGGAGTCAACTTGCCTGCGGCCCATGCAGGGCTTTTGCCTCCAAAAATTCCAGAAGGACGAGGATTTCTCCCAGACCAAAGCTGCCCCCTCCTCCAAACCTGGCTGCCATCGGAGGCCCAAACGTGCCCTACAAAATGACACCTGCCAAGTGGGCTCTTGAGTTTGGCTTCTTGGGTGGAAGTGCCTCCTTTCAAAGCCAACTTGCCTGCGGCCCGTCCTGGGCTTTTGCCTCCAAAAATTCCAGAAGGACGAGGATTTCTCCCAGACCAAAGCTGCCCCCTCCTCCAAACCTGGCTGCAATCGAGGCCCAAACGTGCCCTACAAAATGACACCTGCCAAGTGGGCTCTTGAGTTTGGCTTCTTGCGGAAAAGTGACTCCTTTCAAAACCAACATGCCTGCGTCCCGTCCCGGGCTTTTGCTACAAAAATTCCATAAGGACGAGGATTTCTCCCTGACCAAAGCTGCCCCCTCCTCCAAACCTGGCTGCCATCGGAGGCCCAAACGCGCCCTACAAAATGACATCTGCCAAGTGGGCTCTTGAGTTTGGCTTCCTGGGGAAAAGTGCCTCCTTTCGGAGTCAACTTGCCTGCGGCCCATGCAGGGCTTTTGCCGACAAAAATTCCATAAGGACGGGGATTTCTCCCAGACCAAAGCTGCCCCCTCCTCCAAACCTGGCTGCCATCGGAGGCCCAAACGCGCCCTACAAAATGACATCTGCCAAGTGGGCTCTTGAGTTTGGCTTCTTGGGGAAAAGTGCTTCCTTTCGGAGCCAAAATGCCTAACTTGCCTGCGGCCCGTCCTGGGCTTTTGAGTACAAAAATTCCATAAGGACGAGGATTTCTCCCAGACCAAAGCTGCCCCCTCCTCCAAACCTGGCTGCCATCAGAGGCCCAAACGCGCCCTACAAAAGGACATCTGCATTGCGGGTTCTTGAGTTTGGCTTCTTGGGGAAAAGTGCCTCCTTTCAAAGCCAACATGCCTAACTTGCCTGCGGCCCGTCCTGGGCTTTTGCCTACAAAAATTCCATAAGTACAAGGATTTCTCCCAGACCAAAGCTGCCCCCTCCTCCAAACCTGGCTGCCATCGGAGGCCCAAACGCGCCCTACAAAATGACATCTGCCAAGTGGGCTCTTGAGTTTGGCTTCTTGGGGAAAAGTGCCTCCTTTCGGAGTCAACTTGCCGGCGGCCCATGCAGGGCTTTTGACTACAAAAATTCCAGAAGGACGAGGATTTCTCCCAGACCAAAGCTGCCCCCTCCTCCAAACCTGGCTGCCATCGGAGGCCCAAACCTGCCCTACAAAATGACACCTCCAAGTGGGCTCTTGAGTTTGGCTTCTTGGGTGGAAGTGCCTCCTTTCAAAGCCAACTTGCCTGCGGCCCGTCCTGGGCTTTTGCCTACAAAAATTCCATAAGGACGAGGATTTCTCCCAGACCAAAGCTGCCCCCTCCTCCAAACCTGGCTGCCATCGGAGGCCCAAACGCGCCCTACAAAATGACATCTGCCAAGTGGGCTCTTGAGTTTGGCTTCTTGGTTGGAAGTACTTCCTTTCAAAGCCAACTTGCCTGCGGCCCGTGCTGGGCTTTTGCCTACAAAAATTCCATAAGGACGAGGATTTCTCCCAGACCAAAGCTGCCCCCTCCTCCAAACCTGGCTGCCATCGGTGGCCCAAACGCGCCCTACAAAATGACATCTGCCAAGTGGGCTCCTGAGTTTGGCTTCTTGGGGGAAAGTGCCTCCTTTCAAAGCCAACTTGCCTGCAGCCCGTGCTGGGCTTTAGACTACAAAAATTCCATAAGGACGAGGATTTCTCCCAGACCAAAGCTGCCCCCTCCTCCAAACCTGGCTGCCATCGGAGGCCCAAACGCGCCCCACAAAATGACATCTGCATTGAGGGTTCTTGAGTTTGGCTTCTTGGGGAAAAGTGCCTCCTTTCAAAGCCAACTTGCCTAACTTGCCTGCGGCCCGTCCTGGGCTTTTGAGTACAAAAATTCCATAAGGACGAGGATTTCTCCCAGACCAAAGCTGCCCCCTCCTCCAAACCTGGCTGCCATCAGAGGCCCAAACGCGCCCTACAAAATGACATCTGCATTGTGGGTTCTTGAGTTTGGCTTCTTGGGGAAAAGTGCCTCCTTTCAAAGCCAACTTGCCTAACTTGCCTGCGGCCCATGCGGGGTTTTTGCCTACAAAAATTCCATAAGGACGAGGATTTCTCCCAGACCAAAGCTGCCCCCTCCTCCAAACCTGGCTGACATCGGAGGCCCAAACGCGCCCTACAAAATGACATCTGCATTGTGGGTTCTTGAGTTTGGCTTCTTGGGGAAAAGTGCCTCCTTTCAAAGCCAACTTGCCTAACTAGCCTGCGGCCCGTGCTGGGCTTTAGACTACAAAAATTCCATAAGGACGAGGATTTCTCCCAGACCAAAGCTGCCCCCTCCTCCAAACCTGGCTGCCATCGGAGGACCAAACGCGCCCTACAAAATGACACCTGCATTGAGGGTTCTTGATTTTGGCTTCTTGGGGAAAAGTGCCTCCTTTCGGAGTCAACTTGCCTGCGGCCCATGCAGGGCTTTTGCCTACAAAAATTCCATAAGGACGAGGATTTCTCCCAGACCAAAGCTGCCCCCTCCTCCAAACCTGGCTGCCATCAGAGGCCCAAACGCGCCCTACAAAAGGACATCTGCATTGCGGGTTCTTGAGTTTGGCTTCTTGGGGAAAAGTGCCTCCTTTCAAAGCCAACATGCCTAACTTGCCTGCGGCCCGTCCTGGGCTTTTGCCTACAAAAATTCCATAAGTACAAGGATTTCTCCCAGACCAAAGCTGCCCCCTCCTCCAAACCTGGCTGCCATCGGAGGCCCAAACGCGCCCTACAAAATGACATCTGCCAAGTGGGCTCTTGAGTTTGGCTTCTTGGGGAAAAGTGCCTCCTTTCGGAGTCAACTTGCCGGCGGCCCATGCAGGGCTTTTGACTACAAAAATTCCAGAAGGACGAGGATTTCTCCCAGACCAAAGCTGCCCCCTCCTCCAAACCTGGCTGCCATCGGAGGCCCAAACGTGCCCTACAAAATGACATCTGCCAAGTGGGCTCTTGAGTTTGGCTTCTTGGGTGGAAGTGCCTCCTTTCAAAGCCAACTTGCCTGCGGCCCGTCCTGGGCTTTTGCCTACAAAAATTCCATAAGGACGAGGATTTCTCCCAGACCAAAGCTGCCCCCTCCTCCAAACCTGGCTGCCATCGGAGGCCCAAACGCGCCCTACAAAATGACATCTGCCAAGTGGGCTCTTGAGTTTGGCTTCTTGGGTGGAAGTACTTCCTTTCAAAGCCAACTTGCCTGCGGCCCGTGCTGGGCTTTTGCCTACAAAAATTCCATAAGGACGAGGATTTCTCCCAGACCAAAGCTGCCCCCTCCTCCAAACCTGGCTGCCATCGGTGGCCCAAACGCGCCCTACAAAATGACATCTGCCAAGTGGGCTCCTGAGTTTGGCTTCTTGGGGGAAAGTGCCTCCTTTCAAAGCCAACTTGCCTGCAGCCCGTGCTGGGCTTTAGACTACAAAAATTCCATAAGGACGAGGATTTCTCCCAGACCAAAGCTGCCCCCTCCTCCAAACCTGGCTGCCATCGGAGGCCCAAACGCGCCCCACAAAATGACATCTGCATTGAGGGTTCTTGAGTTTGGCTTCTTGGGGAAAAGTGCCTCCTTTCAAAGCCAACTTGCCTAACTTGCCTGCGGCCCGTCCTGGGCTTTTGAGTACAAAAATTCCATAAGGACGAGGATTTCTCCCAGACCAAAGCTGCCCCCTCCTCCAAACCTGGCTGCCATCAGAGGCCCAAACGCGCCCTACAAAATGACATCTGCATTGTGGGTTCTTGAGTTTGGCTTCTTGGGGAAAAGTGCCTCCTTTCAAAGCCAACTTGCCTAACTTGCCTGCGGCCCATGCGGGGTTTTTGCCTACAAAAATTCCATAAGGACGAGGATTTCTCCCAGACCAAAGCTGCCCCCTCCTCCAAACCTGGCTGACATCGGAGGCCCAAACGCGCCCTACAAAATGACATCTGCATTGTGGGTTCTTGAGTTTGGCTTCTTGGGGAAAAGTGCCTCCTTTCAAAGCCAACTTGCCTAACTAGCCTGCGGCCCGTGCTGGGCTTTAGACTACAAAAATTCCATAAGGACGAGGATTTCTCCCAGACCAAAGCTGCCCCCTCCTCCAAACCTGGCTGCCATCGGAGGACCAAACGCGCCCTACAAAATGACACCTGCATTGAGGGTTCTTGATTTTGGCTTCTTGGGGAAAAGTGCCTCCTTTCGGAGTCAACTTGCCTGCGGCCCATGCAGGGCTTTTGCCTACAAAAATTCCATAAGGACGAGGATTTCTCCCAGACCAAAGCTGCCCCCTCCTCCAAACCTGGCTGCCATCGGAGGCCCAAACGCGCCCTACAAAATGACATCTGCCAAGTGGGCTCTTGAGTTTGGCTTCTTGTGGAAAAGTGCCTCCTTTCAAAGCCAACTTGCCTAACTAGCCTGCGGCCCGTGCTGGGCTTTAGACTACAACAATTCCATAAGGACGAGGATTTCTCCCAGACCAAAGCTGCCCCCTCCTCCAAACCTGGCTGCCATCAGAGGCCCAAACGCGCCCCACAAAATGACATCTGCATTGAGGGTTCTTGAGTTTGGCTTCTTGGGGAAAAGTGCCTCCTTTCGGAGCCAACTTGCCTAACTTGCCTGCGGCCCGTCCTGGGCTTTTGCCTCCAAAAATTCCAGAAGGAAGAGGATTTCTCCCAGGCCAAAGCTGCCCCCTCCTCCAAACCTGGCTGCCATCAGAGGCCCAAACGTGCCCTACAAAATGACACCTGCCAAGTGGGCTCTTGAGTTTGGCTTCTTGGGGAAAAGTGCCTCCTTTCAAAGCCAACTTGCCTGCAGCCCGTGCTGGGCTTTAGACTACAAAAATTCCATAAGGACGAGGATTTCTCCCAGACCAAAGCTGCCCCCTCCTCCAATCCTGGCTGCCATCGGAGGCCCAAACGTGCCCTACAAAATGACACCTGCCAAGTGGGCTCTTGAGTTTGGCTTCTTGGGGAAAAGTGCCTCCTTTCGAAGCCAACTTGCCTAACTAGCCTGCGGCCCATGCTGGGCTTTTGCCTACAAAAATTCCATAAGGACGAGGATTTCTCCCAGACCAAAGCTGCCCCCTCCTCCAAACCTGGCTGCCATCGGAGGCCCAAACGTGCCCTACAAAATGACATCTGCCAAGTGGGCTCTTGAGTTTGGCTTCTTGGGTGGAAGTGCCTCCTTTCAAAGCCAACTTGCCTGCGGCCCGTCCTGGGCTTTTGCCTACAAAAATTCCATAAGGACGAGGATTTCTCCCAGACCAAAGCTGCCCCCTCCTCCAAACCTGGCTGCCATCGGAGGCCCAAACGCGCCCTACAAAATGACATCTGCCAAGTGGGCTCTTGAGATTGGCTTCTTGCGGAAAAGTGCCTCCTTTCAAAGCCAACTTGCCTAACTAGCCTGCAGCCCATTCTGGGCTTTTGCCTACAAAAATTCCATAAGGACGAGGATTTCTCCCAGACCAAAGCTGCCCCCTCCTCCAAACCTAGCTGCCATCGGTGGCCCAAACACGCCCTACAAAATGACATGTGCCAAGTGGGCTCCTGAGTTTGGCTTCTTGGGGGAAAGTGCCTCCTTTCAAAGCCAACTTGCCTAACTAGCATGCGGCCCGTCCTGGGCTTTAGACTACAAAAATTCCATAAGGACGAGGATTTCTCCCAGACCAAAGCTGCCCCCTCCTCCAAACCTGGCTGCCATCGGAGGCCCAAACGTACCCTACAAAATGACATCTGCCAAGTGGGCTCTTGAGTTTGGCTTCTTGCGGAAAAGTGCCTCCTTTCAAAGCCAACTTGCCTGCGGCCCGTCCTGGGCTTTTGCCTACAAAAATTCCATAAGAACGAGGATTTCTCACAGACCAAAGCTGCCCCCTCCTCCAAACCTGGCTGCCATCGGAGGCCCAAACGCGCCCTAGAAAATGACATCTGCATTGTGGGCTCTTGAGTTTGGCTTCTTGCGGAAAAGTGCCTCCTTTCAAAGCCAACTTGCCTGCGGCCCGTCCTGGGCTTTTGCCTACAAAAATTCCATAAGAACGAGGATTTCTCACAGACCAAAGCTGCCCCCTCCTCCAAACCTGGCTGCCATCGGAGGCCCAAACGTGCCCTACAAAATGACACCTGCCAAGTGGGCTCTTGAGTTTGGCTTCTTGGGGAAAAGTGACTCCTTTCAAAACCAACTTGCCTGTGTCCCGTCCCGGGCTTTTGCTACAAAAAATTCCATAAGGACGAGGATTCCTCCCAGACCAAAGCTGCCCCCTCCTCCAAACCTGGCTGCCATCGGAGGCCCAAACGTGCCCTACAAAATGACATCTGCCATGTGGGCTCTTGAGTTTGGCTTCTTGGGTGGAAGTGCCTCCTTTCAAAGCCAACTTGCCTGCAGCCCGTGCTGGGCTTTTGCCTAAAAAAATTCCATAAGGACGAGGATTTCTCCCAGACCAAAGCTGCCCCCTCCTCCAAACCTGGCTGCCATCGGAGGCCCAAACGCGCCCTACAAAATGACATCTGCCAAGTGGGCTCTTGAGTTTGGCTTCTTGCGGAAAAGTGCCTCCTTTCAAAGCCAACTTGCCTAACTAGCCTGCAGCCCATTCTGGGCTTTTGCCTACAAAAATTCCATAAGGACGAGGATTTCTCCCAGACCAAAGCTGCCCCCTCCTCCAAACCTAGCTGCCATCGGTGGCCCAAACGCGCCCTACAAAATGACATCTGCCAAGTGGGCTCCTGAGTTTGGCTTCTTGGGGGAAAGTGCCTCCTTTCAAAGCCAACTTGCCTGCGGCCCGTGCTGGGCTTTAGACTACAAAAATTCCATAAGGACGAGGATTTCTCCCAGACCAAAGCTGCCCCCTCCTCCAAAACTGGCTGCCATCGGAGGCCCAAACGCGCCCCACAAAATGACATCTGCATTGAGGGTTCTTGAGTTTGGCTTCTTGGGGAAAAGTGCCTCCTTTCGGAGCCAACTTGCCTAACTAGCCTGCGGCCCATCCTGGGCTTTTGCCTACAAAAATTCCATAAGGACGAGGATTTCTCCCAGACCAAAGCTGCCCCCTCCTCCAAACCTGGCTGCCATCAGAGGCCCAAACGTGCCCTACAAAATGACACCTGCCAAGTGGGCTCTTGAGTTTGGCTTCTTGGGGAAAAGTGACTCCTTTCAAAACCAACTTGCCTGTGTCCCGTCCCGGGCTTTTGCTACAAAAAATTCCATAAGGACGAGGATTCCTCCCAGACCAAAGCTGCCCCCTCCTCCAAACCTGGCTGCCATCGGAGGCCCAAACGTGCCCTACAAAATGACATCTGCCATGTGGGCTCTTGAGTTTGGCTTCTTGGGTGGAAGTGCCTCCTTTCAAAGCCAACTTGCCTGCAGCCCGTGCTGGGCTTTTGCCTAAAAAAATTCCATAAGGACGAGGATTTCTCCCAGACCAAAGCTGCCCCCTCCTCCAAACCTGGCTGCCATCGGAGGCCCAAACGCGCCCTACAAAATGACATCTGCCAAGTGGGCTCTTGAGTTTGGCTTCTTGCGGAAAAGTGCCTCCTTTCAAAGCCAACTTGCCTAACTAGCCTGCAGCCCATTCTGGGCTTTTGCCTACAAAAATTCCATAAGGACGAGGATTTCTCCCAGACCAAAGCTGCCCCCTCCTCCAAACCTAGCTGCCATCGGTGGCCCAAACGCGCCCTACAAAATGACATCTGCCAAGTGGGCTCCTGAGTTTGGCTTCTTGGGGGAAAGTGCCTCCTTTCAAAGCCAACTTGCCTGCGGCCCGTGCTGGGCTTTAGACTACAAAAATTCCATAAGGACGAGGATTTCTCCCAGACCAAAGCTGCCCCCTCCTCCAAAACTGGCTGCCATCGGAGGCCCAAACGCGCCCCACAAAATGACATCTGCATTGAGGGTTCTTGAGTTTGGCTTCTTGGGGAAAAGTGCCTCCTTTCGGAGCCAACTTGCCTAACTAGCCTGCGGCCCATCCTGGGCTTTTGCCTACAAAAATTCCATAAGGACGAGGATTTCTCCCAGACCAAAGCTGCCCCCTCCTCCAAACCTGGCTGCCATCGGAGGCCCAAACGCGCCCCACAAAATGACATCTGCATTGAGGGTTCTTGAGTTTGGCTTCTTGGGGAAAAGTGCCTCTTTTCGGAGTCAACTTGCCTAACTTGCCTGCGGCCCATGCGGGGTTTTTGCCTACAAAAATTCCATAAGGACGAGGATTTCTCCCAGACCAAAGCTGCCCCCTCCTCCAAACCTGCCTGCCATCGGAGGCCCAAACGCGCCCTACAAAATGACACCTGCCAAGTGGGCTCTTGAGTTTGGCTTCTTGGGGAAAAGTGACTCCATTCAAAACCAACCTGCCTGCGTCCCGTCCCGGGCTTTTGCTACAAAAATTTCATAAGGACGAGGATTCCTCCCAGACCAAAGCTGCCCCCTCCTCCAAACCTGGCTGCCATCGGAGGCCCAAACGCGCCCTACAAAATGACATCTGCCAAGTGGGCTCTTGAGTTTGGCTTCTTGCGGAAAAGTGCCTCCTTTCGGAGTCAACTTGCCTGCTGCTCATGCAGGGCTTTTGCCTACAAAAATTCCATAAGGACGAGGATTTCTCCCAGACCAAAGCTGCCCCCTCCTCCAAACCTGGCTGCCATCGGAGGCCCAAACGTGCCCTACAAAATGACATCTGCCAAGTGGGCTCTTGAGTTTGGCTTCTTGGGGGAAAGTGCCTCCTTTCAAAGCCAACTTGACTGCGGCCCGTCCTGGGCTTTTGCCTACAAAAATTCCAGAAGGACGAGGATTTCTCCCAGACCAAAGCTGCCCCCTCCTCCAAACCTGGCTGCCATCGGAGGCCCAAACGCGCCCTACAAAATGACATCTGCCAAGTGGGCTCTTGAGTTTGGCTTCTTGCGGAAAAGTGCCTCCTTTCAAAGCCAACTTGCCTAACTAGCCTGCGGCCCGTCCTGGGCTTTTGCCTACAAAAATTCCATAAGGACGAGGATTTCTCCCAGACCAAAGCTGCCCCCTCCTCCAAACCTGGCTGCCATCGGAGGCCCAAACGCGCCCTACAAAATGACATCTGCCAAGTGGGCTCTTGAGTTTGGCTTCTTGGGGAAAAGTGCCTCCTTTCGGAGTCAACTTGCCGGCGGCCCATGCAGGGCTTTTGCCTACAAAAATTCCAGAAGGACGAGGATTTCTCCCAGACCAAAGCTGCCCCCTCCTCCAAACCTGGCTGCCATCGGAGGCCCAAACGCGCCCTACAAAATGACACCTGCCAAGTGGGCTCTTGAGTTTGGCTTCTTGGGGGAAAGTGCCTCCTTTCAAAGCCAACTTGCCAGCGTCCCGTCCTGGGCTTTTGCCTACAAAAATTCCATAAGGACGAGGATTTCTCCGAGAAGAAAGCTGCCCCCTCCTCCAAACCTGGCTGCCATCGGAGGTCCAAACGCGCCCTACAAAATGACATCTGCATTGTGGTTTCTTGAGTTTGGCTTCTTGGGGAAAAGTGCCTCCTTTCGGAGCCAACTTGCCTAACTTGCCTGCGGCCCGTCCTGGGCTTTTGAGTACAAAAATTCCAGAAGGACGAGGATTTCTCCCAGACCAAAGCTGCCCCCTCCTCCAAACCTGGCTGCCATCGGAGGCCCAAACGCACCCTACAAAATGACATCTGCATTGTGGGTTCTTGAGTTTGGCTTCTTGGGGAAAAGTGACTCCATTCAAAACCAACTTGCCTGCGTCCCGTCCCGGACGTTTGCTACAAAAATTCCATAAGGACGAGGATTCCTCCCAGACCAAAGCTGCCCCCTCCACCAAACCTGGCTGCCATCGGAGGCCCAAACGCGCCCTACAAAATGACATCTGCCAAGCGGGCTCTTGAGTTTGGCTTCTTGGGGAAAAGTGCCTCCTTTCGGAGTCAACTTGCCGGCGGCCCATGCAGGGCTTTTGCCTACAAAAATTCCATAAGGACGAGGATTTCTCCCAGACCAAAGCTGCCCCCTCCTCCAAACCTGGCTGCCATCGGAGGCCCAAACGCGCCCTACAAAATGACACCTGCCAAGTGGGCTCTTGAGTTTGGCTTCTTGGGGAAAAGTGCCTCCTTTCGGAGCCAACTTGCCTAACTAGCCTGCGTCCCGTCCTGGGCTTTTGCCTACAAAAATTCCATAAGGACGAGGATTTCTCCCAGACCAAAGCTGCCCCCTCCTCCAAACCTGGCTGCCATCAGAGGCACAAACGCGCCCTACAAAATGACATCTGCCAAGTGGGCTCTTGAGTTTGGCTTCTTGGGGAAAAGTGCTTCCTTTCGGAGCCAAATTGCCTAACTTGCCTGCGGCCCGTCCTGGGCTTTTGCCTCCAAAAATTCCATAAGGACGAGGATTTCTCCCAGACCAAAGCTGCCCCCTCCGCCAAACCTGGCTGCCATCGGAGGCCCAAACGCGCCCTACAAAATGACACCTGCCAAGTGGGCTCTTGAGTTTGGCTTTCTGGGGAAATGTGCCTCCTTTCGGAGTCAACTTGCCTGCGGCCCATGCAGGGCTTTTGCCTACAAAAATTCCATAAGGACGAGGATTTCTCCCAGACCAAAGCTGCTCCCTCCTCCAAACCTGGCTGCCATCGGAGGCCCAAACGTGCCCTACAAAATGACATCTGCCAAGTGGGCTCTTGAGTTTGGCTTCTTGGGTGGAAGTACCTCCTTTCAAAGCCAACTTGCCTGCGGCCCGTCCTGGGCTTTTGCCTACAAAAATTCCATAAGGACGAGGATTCCTCCCAGACCAAAGCTGCCCCCTCCTCCAAACCTGGCTGCCATCGGAGGCCCAAACGCGCCCTACAAAATGACATCTGCCAAGTGGGCTCTTGAGTTTGGCTTTCTGGGGAAAAGTGCCTCCTTTCGGAGTCAACTTGCCTGCGGCTCATGCAGGGGTTTTGCCTACAAAAATTCCATAAGGACGAGGATTTCTCCCAGACCAAAGCTGCCCCCTCCTCCAAACCTGGCTGCCATCGGAGGCCCAAACGCGCCCTACAAAATGACACCTGCCAAGTGGGCTCTTGAGTTTGGCTTCTTGGGGAAAAGTGACTCCTTTCAAAACCAACTTGCCTGCGTCCCGTCCCGGACGTTTGCTACAAAAATTCCATAAGGACGAGGATTTCTCCCAGAACAAAGCTGCCCCCTCCTCCAAACCTGGCTGCCATCGGAGGCCCAAACGCGCCCTACAAAATGACATCTGCATTGTGGGTTCTTGAGTTTGGCTTCTTGGGGAAAAGTGCCTCCTTTCGGAGCCAACTTGCCTAACTTGCCTGCGGCCCGTCCTGGGCTTTTGAGTACAAAAATTCCAGAAGGACGAGGATTTCTCCCAGACCAAAGCTGCCCCCTCCTCCAAACCTGGCTGCCATCGGAGGCCCAAACGCGCCCTACAAAATGACACCTGCCAAGTGGGCTCTTGAGTTTGGCTTCTTGGGGAAAAGTGCCTCCTTTCAAAGCCAACTTGCCTAACTTGCCTGCGGCCCGTCCTGGGCTTTTGCCTACAAAAATTCCAGAAGGACAAGGATTTCTCCCAGACCAAAGCTGCTACCTCCTCCAAACCTGGCTGCCATCGGAGGCCCAAACGCGCCCTACAAAATGACATCTGCCAAGTGGGCTCTTGAGTTTGGCTTCTTGGGGAAAAGTGAATCCTTTCAAAACCAACTTGCCTAACTAGCCTGCGGCCTCTGCTGGGCTTTTGCCTACAAAAATTCCATAAGGACGAGGATTTCTCCCAGAGCAAAGCTGCCCCCTCCTCCAAACCTGGCTGCCATCAGAGGCCCAAACGCGCCCTACAAAATGACATCTGCCAAGTGGGTCTTGAGTTTGGCTTCTTGCGGAAAAGTGCCTCCTTTCGGAGTCAACTTGCCTGCGGCTCATGCAGGGCTTTTGCCTACAAAAATTCCATAAGGACGAGGATTTCTCCCAGACCAAAGCTGCCCCCTCCTCCAAACCTGGCTGCCATCGGAGGCCCAAACGTGCCCTACAAAATGACATCTGCCAAGTGGGCTCTTGAGTTTGGCTTCTTGGGGGAAAGTGCCTCCTTTCAAAGCCAACTTGCCTGCGGCCCGTCCTGGGCTTTTGCCTACAAAAATTCCATAAGGACGAGGATTTCTCCCAGACCAAAGCTGCCCCCTCCTCCAAACCTGGCTGCCATCGGAGGCCCAAACGCGCCCTACAAAATGACATCTGCCAAGTGGGCTCTTGAGTTTGGCTTCTTGCGGAAAAGTGCCTCCTTTCAAAGCCAACTTGCCTAACTAGCCTGCGGCCCGTCCTGGGCTTTTGCCTACAAAAATTCCATAAGGACGAGGATTTCTCCCAGACCAAAGCTGCCCCCTCCTCCAAACCTGGCTGCCATCGGAGGCCCAAACGCGCCCTACAAAATGACATCTGCCAAGTGGGCTCTTGAGTTTGGCTTCTTGGGGAAAAGTGCCTCTTTTCGGAGTCAACTTGCCGGCGGCCCATGCAGGGCTTATGCCTACAAAAATTCCAGAAGGACGAGGATTTCTCCCAGACCAAAGCTGCCCCCTCCTCCAAACCTGGCTTCCATCGGAGGCCCAAACGCGCCCTACAAAATGACATCTGCCAAGTGGGCTCTTGAGTTTGGCTTTCTGGGGAAATGTGCCTCCTTTCGGAGTCAACTTGCCTGCGGCCCATGCAGGGCTTTTGCCTACAAAAATTCCATAAGGACGAGGATTTCTCCCAGACCAAAGCTGCTCCCTCCTCCAAACCTGGCTGCCATCGGAGGCCCAAACGTGCCCTACAAAATGACATCTGCCAAGTGGGCTCTTGAGTTTGGCTTCTTGGGTGGAAGTACCTCCTTTCAAAGCCAACTTGCCTGCGGCCCGTCCTGGGCTTTTGCCTACAAAAATTCCATAAGGACGAGGATTCCTCCCAGACCAAAGCTGCCCCCTCCTCCAAACCTGGCTGCCATCGGAGGCCCAAACGCGCCCTACAAAATGACATCTGCCAAGTGGGCTCTTGAGTTTGGCTTTCTGGGGAAAAGTGCCTCCTTTCAAAGCCAACTTGCCTGCGGCTCATGCAGGGGTTTTGCCTACAAAAATTCCATAAGGACGAGGATTTCTCCCAGACCAAAGCTGCCCCCTCCTCCAAACCTGGCTGCCATCGGAGGCCCAAACGCGCCCTACAAAATGACACCTGCCAAGTGGGCTCTTGAGTTTGGCTTCTTGGGGAAAATTGCCTCCTTTCGGAGTCAACTTGCCGGCGGCCCATGCAGGGCTTTTGCCTACAAAAATTCCATAAGGACGAGGATTTCTCCCAGAACAAAGCTGCCCCCTCCTCCAAACCTGGCTGCCATCGGAGGCCCAAACGCGCCCTACAAAATGACATCTGCATTGTGGGTTCTTGAGTTTGGCTTCTTGGGGAAAAGTGCCTCCTTTCGGAGCCAACTTGCCTAACTTGCCTGCGGCCCGTCCTGGGCTTTTGAGTACAAAAATTCCATAAGGACGAGGATTTCTCCCAGACCAAAGCTGCCCCCTCCTCCAAACCTGGCTGCCATCGGAGGCCCAAACGCGCCCTACAAAATGACACCTGCCAAGTGGGCTCTTGAGTTTGGCTTCTTGGGGAAAAGTGCCTCCTTTCAAAGCCAACTTGCCTAACTTGCCTGCGGCCCGTCCTGGGCTTTTGCCTACAAAAATTCCATAAGGACGAGGATTTCTCCGAGAAGAAAGCTGCCCCCTCCTCCAAACCTGGCTGCCATCGGAGGCCCAAACGCGCCCTACAAAATGACATCTGCCAAGTGGGCTCTTGAGTTTGGCTTCTTGGGGAAAAGTGCCTCCTTTCGGAGCCAACTTGCCTAACTAGCCTGCGGCCTCTGCTGGGCTTTTGCCTACAAAAATTCCATAAGGACGAGGATTTCTCCCAGAGCAAAGCTGCCCCCTCCTCCAAACCTGGCTGCCATCAGAGGCCCAAACGCGCCCTACAAAATGACATCTGCCAAGTGGGTCTTGAGTTTGGCTTCTTGCGGAAAAGTGCCTCCTTTCGGAGTCAACTTGCCTGCGGCTCATGCAGGGCTTTTGCCTACAAAAATTCCATAAGGACGAGGATTTCTCCCAGACCAAAGCTGCCCCCTCCTCCAAACCTGGCTGCCATCGGAGGCCCAAACGCGCCCTACAAAATGACATCTGCCAAGTGGGCTCTTGAGTTTGGCTTCTTGGGGAAAAGTGCCTCCTTTCGGAGTCAACTTGCCGGCGGCCCATGCAGGGCTTATGCCTACAAAAATTCCATAAGGACGAGGATTTCTCCCAGACCAAAGCTGCCCCCTCCTCCAAACCTGGCTTCCATCGGAGGCCCAAACGCGCCCTACAAAATGACATCTGCCAAGTGGGCTCTTGAGTTTGGCTTTCTGGGGAAATGTGCCTCCTTTCGGAGTCAACTTGCCTGCGGCCCATGCAGGGCTTTTGCCTACAAAAATTCCATAAGGACGAGGATTTCTCCCAGACCAAAGCTGCTCCCTCCTCCAAACCTGGCTGCCATCGGAGGCCCAAACGTGCCCTACAAAATGACATCTGCCAAGTGGGCTCTTGAGTTTGGCTTCTTGGGTGGAAGTACCTCCTTTCAAAGCCAACTTGCCTGCGGCCCGTCCTGGGCTTTTGCCTACAAAAATTCCATAAGGACGAGGATTCCTCCCAGACCAAAGCTGCCCCCTCCTCCAAACCTGGCTGCCATCGGAGGCCCAAACGCGCCCTACAAAATGACATCTGCCAAGTGGGCTCTTGAGTTTGGCTTTCTGGGGAAAAGTGCCTCCTTTCGGAGTCAACTTGCCTGCGGCTCATGCAGGGGTTTTGCCTACAAAAATTCCATAAGGACGAGGATTTCTCCCAGACCAAAGCTGCCCCCTCCTCCAAACCTGGCTGCCATCGGAGGCCCAAACGCGCCCTACAAAATGACACCTGCCAAGTGGGCTCTTGAGTTTGGCTTCTTGGGGAAAATTGCCTCCTTTCGGAGTCAACTTGCCGGCGGCCCATGCAGGGCTTTTGCCTACAAAAATTCCATAAGGACGAGGATTTCTCCCAGAACAAAGCTGCCCCCTCCTCCAAACCTGGCTGCCATCGGAGGCCCAAACGCGCCCTACAAAATGACATCTGCATTGTGGGTTCTTGAGTTTGGCTTCTTGGGGAAAAGTGCCTCCTTTCGGAGCCAACTTGCCTAACTTGCCTGCGGCCCGTCCTGGGCTTTTGAGTACAAAAATTCCATAAGGACGAGGATTTCTCCCAGACCAAAGCTGCCCCCTCCTCCAAACCTGGCTGCCATCGGAGGCCCAAACGCGCCCTACAAAATGACACCTGCCAAGTGGGCTCTTGAGTTTGGCTTCTTGGGGAAAAGTGCCTCCTTTCAAAGCCAACTTGCCTAACTTGCCTGCGGCCCGTCCTGGGCTTTTGCCTACAAAAATTCCATAAGGACGAGGATTTCTCCGAGAAGAAAGCTGCCCCCTCCTCCAAACCTGGCTGCCATCGGAGGCCCAAACGCGCCCTACAAAATGACATCTGCCAAGTGGGCTCTTGAGTTTGGCTTCTTGGGGAAAAGTGACTCCTTTCAAAACCAACTTGCCTGCGTCCCGTCCCGGACGTTTGCTACAAAAATTCCATAAGGACGAGGATTCCTCCCAGACCAAAGCTGCCCCCTCCGCCAAACCTGGCTGCCATCGGAGGCCCAAACGCGCCCTACAAAATGACATCTGCCAAGCGGGCTCTTGAGTTTGGCTTCTTGGGGAAAAGTGCCTCCTTTCGGAGTCAACTTGCCGGCGGCCCATGCAGGGCTTTTGCCTCCAAAAATTCCATAAGGACGAGGATTTCTCCCAGACCAAAGCTGCCCCCTCCTCCAAACCTGGCTGCCATCGGAGGCCCAAACGCGCCCTACAAAATGACACCTGCCAAGTGGGCTCTTGAGTTTGGCTTCTTGGGGAAAAGTGCCTGCTTTCGGAGCCAACTTGCCTAACTAGCCTGCGGCCTGTGCTGGGCTTTTGCCTACAAAAATTCCATAAGGACGAGGATTTCTCCCAGACCAAAGCTGCCCCCTCCTCCAAACCTGGCTGCCATCAGAGGCCCAAACGCGCCCTACAAAATGACATCTGCCAAGTGGGCTCTTGAGTTTGGCTTCTAGCGGAAAAGTGCCTCCTTTCGGAGCCAAATTGCCTAACTTGCCTGCGGCCCGTCCTGGGCTTTTGCCTCCAAAAATTCCAGAAGGACGAGGATTTCTCCCAGACCAAAGCTGCTCCCTCCTCCAAACCTGGCTGCCATCGGAGGCCCAAACGCGCCCCACAAAATGACACCTGCATTGAGGGTTCTTGAGTTTGGCTTCCTGGGGAAAAGTGCCTCCTTTCGGAGTCAACTTGCCTGCGGCCCATGCAGGGCTTTTGCCTACAAAAATTCCAGAAGGACGAGGATTTCTCCCAGACCAAAGCTGCCCCCTCCTCCAAACCTGGCTGCCATCGGAGGCCCAAACGCGCCCCACCAAATGACACCTGCATTGAGGGTTCTTGAGTTTGGCTTCCTGGGGAAACGTGCCTCCTTTCGGAGTCAACTTGCCTGCGGCCCGTGCAGGGCTTTTGCCTACAAAAATTCCAGAAGGACGAGGATTTCTCCCAGACCAAAGCTGCCCCCTCCTCCAAACCTGGCTGCCATCGGAGGCCCAAACGTGCCCTACAAAATGACACCTGCCAAGTGGGCTCTTGAGTTTGGCTTCTTGGGTGGAAGTGCCTCCTTTCAAAGCCAACTTGCCTGTGGCACGTCCGGGGCTTTTCCCTACAAAAATTCCATAAGGACGAGGATTTCTCCCAGACCAAAGCTGCCCCCTCCTCCAAACCTGGCTGCCATCGGAGGCCCAAACGCGCCCTACAAAATGACATCTGCCAAGTGGGCTCTTGAGTTTGGCTTCTTGCGAAAAAGTGCCTCCTTTCAAAGCCAACTTGCCTGCGTCCCGTCCCGGGCTTTTGCTACAAAAATTCCATAAGGACGAGGATTCCTCCCAGACCAAAGCTGCCCCCTCCTCCAAACCTGGCTGCCATCGGAGGCCCAAACGCGCCCTACAAAATGACATCTGCCAAGTGGGCTCTTGAGTTTGGCTTTCTGGGGAAAAGTGCCTCATTTCGGACTCAACTTGCCTGCGGCCCATGCAGGGCTTTTGCCTACAAAAATTCCATAAGGACGAGGATTTCTCCCAGACCAAAGCAGCCCCCTCCTCCAAACCTGGCTGTCATCGGAGGCCCAAACGCGCCCTACAAAATGACATCTGCCAAGTGGGCTCTTGAGTTTGGCTTCTTGGGTGGAAGTACCTCCTTTCAAAGCCAACTTGCCTGCGGCCCTTCCTGGGCTGTTGCCTACAAAAATTCCATAAGGACGAGGATTTCTCCCAGACCAAAGCTGCCCCCTCCTCCAAACCTGGCTGCCATCGGAGGCCCAAACGCGCCCTACAAAATGACATCTGCCAAGTGGGCTCTTGAGTTTGGCTTCTTGGGGGAAAGTGCCTCCTTTCAAATCCAACTTGCCAAACTAGCCTGCGGCCCATCCTGGGCTTTAGACTACAAAAATTCCATAAGGACGAGGATTTCTCCCAGACCAAAGCTGCCCCCTCCTCCAAACCTGGCTGCCATCAGAGGCCCAAACGCGCCCCACAAAATGACACCTGCATTGAGGGTTCTTGAGTTTGGCTTCCTGGGGAAAAGTGCCTCCTTTCGGAGTCAACTTGCCTGCGGCCCATGCAGGGCTTTTGCCTCCAAAAATTCCAGAAGGACGAGGATTTCTCCCAGACCAAAGCTGCCCCCTCCTCCAAACCTGGCTGCCATCGGAGGCCCAAACGTGCCCTACAAAATGACACCTGCCAAGTGGGCTCTTGAGTTTGGCTTCTTGGGTGGAAGTGCCTCCTTTCAAAGCCAACTTGCCTGCGGCCCGTCCTGGGCTTTTGCCTCCAAAAATTCCAGAAGGACGAGGATTTCTCCCAGACCAAAGCTGCCCCCTCCTCCAAACCTGGCTGCAATCGAGGCCCAAACGTGCCCTACAAAATGACACCTGCCAAGTGGGCTCTTGAGTTTGGCTTCTTGGGGAAAAGTGACTCCTTTCAAAACCAACATGCCTGCGTCCCGTCCCGGGCTTTTGCTACAAAAATTCCATAAGGACGAGGATTTCTCCCTGACCAAAGCTGCCCCCTCCTCCAAACCTGGCTGCCATCGGAGGCCCAAACGCGCCCTACAAAATGACATCTGCCAAGTGGGCTCTTGAGTTTGGCTTCCTGGGGAAAAGTGCCTCCTTTCGGAGTCAACTTGCCTGCGGCCCATGCAGGGCTTTTGCCGACAAAAATTCCATAAGGACGGGGATTTCTCCCAGACCAAAGCTGCCCCCTCCTCCAAACCTGGCTGCCATCGGAGGCCCAAACGCGCCCTACAAAATGACATCTGCCAAGTGGGCTCTTGAGTTTGGCTTCTTGGGGAAAAGTGCTTCCTTTCGGAGCCAAAATGCCTAACTTGCCTGCGGCCCGTCCTGGGCTTTTGAGTACAAAAATTCCATAAGGACGAGGATTTCTCCCAGACCAAAGCTGCCCCCTCCTCCAAACCTGGCTGCCATCAGAGGCCCAAACGCGCCCTACAAAAGGACATCTGCATTGCGGGTTCATGAGTTTGGCTTCTTGGGGAAAAGAGCCTCCTTTCAAAGCCAACATGCCTAACTTGCCTGCGGCCCATCCTGGGCTTTTGCCTACAAAAATTCCATAAGTACAAGGATTTCTCCCAGACCAAAGCTGCCCCCTCCTCCAAACCTGGCTGCCATCGGAGGCCCAAACGCGCCCTACAAAATGACATCTGCCAAGTGGGCTCTTGAGTTTGGCTTCTTGGGGAAAAGTGCCTCCTTTCGGAGTCAACTTGCCGGCGGCCCATGCAGGGCTTTTGACTACAAAAATTCCAGAGGGACGAGGATTTCTCCCAGACCAAAGCTGCCCCCTCCTCCAAACCTGGCTGCCATCGGAGGCCCAAACGTGCCCTACAAAATGACATCTGCCAAGTGGGCTCTTGAGTTTGGCTTCTTGGGTGGAAGTGCCTCCTTTCAAAGCCAACTTGCCTGCGGCCCGTCCTGGGCTTTTGCCTACAAAAATTCCATAAGGACGAGGATTTCTCCCAGACCAAAGCTGCCCCCTCCTCCAAACCTGGCTGCCATCGGAGGCCCAAACGCGCCCTACAAAATGACATCTGCCAAGTGGGCTCTTGAGTTTGGCTTCTTGGGTGGAAGTACTTCCTTTCAAAGCCAACTTGCATGCGTCCCGTGCTGGGCTTTTGCCTACAAAAATTCCATAAGGACGAGGATTTCTCCCAGACCAAAGCTGCCCCCTCCTCCAAACCTGGCTGCCATCGGTGGCCCAAACGCGCCCTACAAAATGACATCTGCCAAGTGGGCTCCTGAGTTTGGCTTCTTGGGGGAAAGTGCCTCCTTTCAAAGCCAACTTGCCTGCAGCCCGTGCTGGGCTTTAGACTACAAAAATTCCATAAGGACGAGGATTTCTCCCAGACCAAAGCTGCCCCCTCCTCCAAACCTGGCTGCCATCGGAGGCCCAAACGCGCCCCACAAAATGACATCTGCATTGAGGGTTCTTGAGTTTGGCTTCTTGGGGAAAAGTGCCTCCTTTCAAAGCCAACTTGCCTAACTTGCCTGCGGCCCGTCCTGGGCTTTTGAGTACAAAAATTCCATAAGGACGAGGATTTCTCCCAGACCAAAGCTGCCCCCTCCTCCAAACCTGGCTGCCATCAGAGGCCCAAACGCGCCCTACAAAATGACATCTGCATTGTGGGTTCTTGAGTTTGGCTTCTTGGGGAAAAGTGCCTCCTTTCAAAGCCAACTTGCCTAACTTGCCTGCGGCCCATGCGGGGTTTTTGCCTACAAAAATTCCATAAGGACGAGGATTTCTCCCAGACCAAAGCTGCCCCCTCCTCCAAACCTGGCTGACATCGGAGGCCCAAACGCGCCCTACAAAATGACATCTGCATTGTGGGTTCTTGAGTTTGGCTTCTTGGGGAAAAGTGCCTCCTTTCAAAGCCAACTTGCCTAACTAGCCTGCGGCCCGTGCTGGGCTTTAGACTACAAAAATTCCATAAGGACGAGGATTTCTCCCAGACCAAAGCTGCCCCCTCCTCCAAACCTGGCTGCCATCGGAGGACCAAACGCGCCCTACAAAATGACACCTGCATTGAGGGTTCTTGATTTTGGCTTCTTGGGGAAAAGTGCCTCCTTTCGGAGTCAACTTGCCTGCGGCCCATGCAGGGCTTTTGCCTACAAAAATTCCATAAGGACGAGGATTTCTCCCAGACCAAAGCTGCCCCCTCCTCCAAACCTGGCTGCCATCGGAGGCCCAAACGCGCCCTACAAAATGACATCTGCCAAGTGGGCTCTTGAGTTTGGCTTCTTGTGGAAAAGTGCCTCCTTTCAAAGCCAACTTGCCTAACTAGCCTGCGGCCCGTGCTGGGCTTTAGACTACAACAATTCCATAAGGACGAGGATTTCTCCCAGACCAAAGCTGCCCCCTCCTCCAAACCTGGCTGCCATCAGAGGCCCAAACGCGCCCCACAAAATGACATCTGCATTGAGGGTTCTTGAGTTTGGCTTCTTGGGGAAAAGTGCCTCCTTTCGGAGCCAACTTGCCTAACTTGCCTGCGGCCCGTCCTGGGCTTTTGCCTCCAAAAATTCCAGAAGGAAGAGGATTTCTCCCAGGCCAAAGCTGCCCCCTCCTCCAAACCTGGCTGACATCAGAGGCCCAAACGTGCCCTACAAAATGACACCTGCCAAGTGGGCTCTTGAGTTTGGCTTCTTGGGGAAAAGTGCCTCCTTTCAAAGCCAACTTGCCTGCAGCCCGTGCTGGGCTTTAGACTACAAAAATTCCATAAGGACGAGGATTTCTCCCAGACCAAAGCTGCCCCCTCCTCCAATCCTGGCTGCCATCGGAGGCCCAAACGTGCCCTACAAAATGACACCTGCCAAGTGGGCTCTTGAGTTTGGCTTCTTGGGGAAAAGTGCCTCCTTTCGAAGCCAACTTGCCTAACTAGCCTGCGGCCCGTGCTGGGCTTTTGCCTACAAAAATTCCATAAGGACGAGGATTTCTCCCAGACCAAAGCTGCCCCCTCCTCCAAACCTGGCTGCCATCGGAGGCCCAAACGCGCCCTACAAAATGACATCTGCATTGTGGGTTCTTGAGTTTGGCTTCTTGGGGAAAAGTGCCTCCTTTCAAAGCCAACTTGCCTAACTTGCCTGCGGCCCATGCGGGGTTTTGCCTACAAAAATTCCATAAGGACGAGGATTTCTCCCAGACCAAAGCTGCCCCCTCCTCCAAACCTGGCTGCCATCGGAGGCCCAAACGCGCCCTACAAAATGACACCTGCCAAGTGGGCTCTTGAGTTTGGCTTCTTGGGGAAAAGTGACTCCTTTCAAAACCAACTTGCCTGCATCCAGTCCCGGGCTTTTGCTACAAAAATTCCATAAGGACGAGGATTCCTCCCAGACCAAAGCTGCCCCCTCCTCCAAACCTGGCTGCCATCGGAGGCCCAAACGCGCCCTACAAAATGACATCTGCCAAGTGGGCTCTTGAGTTTGGCTTTCTGGGGAAAAGTGCCTCCTTTCGGAGTCAACTTGCCTGCGGCCCATGCAGGGCTCTTGCCGACAAAAATTCCATAAGGACGAGGATTTCTCCCAGACCAAAGCTGCCCCCTCCTCCAAACCTGGCTGCCATCGGAGGCCCAAACGTGCCCTACAAAATGACATCTGCCAAGTGGGCTCTTGAGTTTGGCTTCTTGGGTGGAAGTACCTCCTTTCAAAGCCAACTTGCCTGCGGCCCGTCCTGGGCTTTTGCCTACAAAAATTCCATAAGGACGAGGATTTCTCCCAGACCAAAGCTGCCCCCTCCGCCAAACCTGGCTGCCATCGGAGGCCCAAACGCGCCCTACAAAATGACATCTGCCAAGTGGGCTCTTGAGTTTGGCTTCTTGGGGGAAAGTGCCTCCTTTCAAAGCCAACTTGCCAAACTAGCCTGCGGCCCATCCTGGGCTTTAGACTACAAAAATTCCATAAGGACGAGGATTTCTCCCAGACCAAAGCTGCCCCCTCCTCCAAACCTGGCTGCCATCAGAGGCCCAAACGCGCCCCACAAAATGACACCTGCATTGAGGGTTCTTGAGTTTGGCTTCCTGGGGAAAAGTGCCTCCTTTCGGAGTCAACTTGCCTGCGGCCCATGCAGGGCTTTTGCCTCCAAAAATTCCAGAAGGACGAGGATTTCTCCCAGACCAAAGCTGCCCCCTCCTCCAAACCTGGCTGCCATCGGAGGCCCAAACGTGCCCTACAAAATGACACCTGCCAAGTGGGCTCTTGAGTTTGGCTTCTTGGGTGGAAGTGCCTCCTTTCAAAGCCAACTTGCCTGCGGCCCGTCCTGGGCTTTTGCTACAAAAATTCCATAAGGACGAGGATTTCTCCCAGACCAAAGCTGCCTCCTCCTCCAAACCTGGCTGCCATCGGAGGCCCAAACGCGCCCTACAAAATGACATCTGCATTGTGGGTTCTTGAGTTTGGCTTCTTGGGGAAAAGTGCCTCCTTTCAAAGCAACTTGCCTAACTTGCCTGCGGCCTATGCGGGGTTTTTGCCTACAAAAATTCCATAAGGACGAGGATTTCTCCCAGACCAAAGCTGCCCCCTCCTCCAAACCTGGCTGCCATCGGAGGCCCAAACGCGCCCTACAAAATGACACCTGCCAAGTGGGCTCTTGAGTTTGGCTTCTTGGGGAAAAGTAACTCCTTTCAAAACCAACTTGCCTGCGTCCCGTCCCGGTCTTTTGCTACAAAAATTCCATAAGGACGAGGATTCCTCCCAGACCAAAGCTGCCCCCTCCTCCAAACCTGGCTGCCATCGGAGGCCCAAACGCGCCCTACAAAATGACATCTGCCAAGTGGGCTCTTGAGTTTGGCTTTCTGGGGAAAAGTGCCTCCTTTCGGAGTCAACTTGCCTGCGGCCCATGCAGGGCTTTTGCCTACAAAAATTCCATAAGGACGAGGATTTCTCCCAGACCAAAGCTGCCCCCTCCTCCAAACCTGGCTGCCATCGGAGGCCCAAACGTGGCCTACAAAATGACATCTGCCAAGTGGGCTCTTGAGTTTGGCTTCTTGGGTGGAAGTACCTCCTTTCAAAGCCAACTTGCCTGCGTCCCGTCCTGGGCTTTTGCCTACAAAAATTCCAGAAGGACGAGGATTTCTCCCAGACCAAAGCTGCCCCCTCCTCCAAACCTGGCTGCCATCGGAGGCCCAAACGCGCCCTACAAAATGACATCTGCCAAGTGGGCTCTTGAGTTTGGCTTCTTGCGGAAAAGTGCCTCCTTTCAAAGCCAACTTGCCTAACTAGCCTGCGGCCCGTGCTGGGCTTTAGACTACAAAAATTCCATAAGGACGAGGATTTCTCCCAGACCAAAGCTGCCCCCTCCTCCAAACCTGGCTGCCATCGGAGGCCCAAACGTGGCCTACAAAATGACACCTGTCAAGTGGGCTCTTGAGTTTGGCTTCTTGGGGAAATGTGACTCCTTTCAAAACCAACTTGCCTGTGTCCCGTCCCGGGCTTTACCCTACAAAAATTCCATAAGGACGAGGATTCCTCCCAGACCAAAGCTGCCCCCTCCTCCAAACCTGGCTGCCATCGGAGGCCCAAACGTGCCCTACAAAATGACATCTGCCAAGTGGGCTCTTGAGTTTGGCTTCTTGGGTGGAAGTGCCTCCTTTCAAAGCCAACTTGCCTGCGGCCCGTCCTGGGCTTTTGCCTACAAAAATTCCATAAGGACGAGGATTTCTCCCAGACCAAAGCTGCCCCCTCCTCCAAACCTGGCTGCCATCGGAGGCCCAAACGCGCCCTACAAAATGACATCTGCCAAGTGGGCTCTTGAGATTGGCTTCTTGCGGAAAAGTGCCTCCTTTCAAAGCCAACTTGCCTAACTAGCCTGCAGCCCATTCTGGGCTTTTGCCTACAAAAATTCCATAAGGACGAGGATTTCTCCCAGACCAAAGCTGCCCCCTCCTCCAAACCTAGCTGCCATCGGTGGCCCAAACACGCCCTACAAAATGACATGTGCCAAGTGGGCTCCTGAGTTTGGCTTCTTGGGGGAAAGTGCCTCCTTTCAAAGCCAACTTGCCTAACTAGCATGCGGCCCGTCCTGGGCTTTAGACTACAAAAATTCCATAAGAACGAGGATTTCTCACAGACCAAAGCTGCCCCCTCCTCCAAACCTGGCTGCCATCGGAGGCCCAAACGCGCCCTAGAAAATGACATCTGCATTGTGGGTTCTTGAGTTTGGCTTCTTGGGGAAAAGTGCCTCCTTTCGGAGCCAACTTGCCTAACTTGCCTGCGGCCCGTCCTGGGCTTTTGCCTACAAAAATTCCATAAGGACGAGGATTCCTCCCAGACCAAAGCTGCCCCCTCCTCCAAACCTGGCTGCCATCGGAGGCCCAAACGCGCCCTACAAAATGACATCTGCCAAGCGGGCTCTTGAGTTTGGCTTCTTGGGGAAAAGTGCCTCCTTTCGGAGTCAACTTGCCTGCGGCCCATGCAGGGCTTTTGCCTCCAAAAATTCCAGAAGGACGAGGATTTCTCCCAGACCAAAGCTGCCCCCTCCTCCAAACATGGCTTCCATCGGAGGCCCAAACGCGCCCCACAAAATGACATCTGCATTGAGGGTTCTGGAGTTTGGCTTCTTGAGGAAAAGTGCCTCCTTTCGGAGCCAACTTGCCTAACTTGCCTGCGGCCCGTCCTGGGCTTTTGCCTCCAAAAATTCCATAAGGACGAGGATTTCTCCCAGACCAAAGCTGCCCCCTCCTCCAAACCTGGCTGCCATCGGAGGCCCAAACGTGCCCTACAAAATGACACCTGCCAAGTGGGCTCTTGAGTTTGGCTTCTTGGGGAAAAGTGACTCCTTTCAAAACCAACTTGCCTGTGTCCCGTCCCGGGCTTTTGCTACAAAAAATTCCATAAGGACGAGGATTCCTCCCAGACCAAAGCTGCCCCCTCCTCCAAACCTGGCTGCCATCGGAGGCCCAAACGTGCCCTACAAAATGACATCTGCCATGTGGGCTCTTGAGTTTGGCTTCTTGGGTGGAAGTGCCTCCTTTCAAAGCCAACTTGCCTGCAGCCCGTGCTGGGCTTTTGCCTAAAAAAATTCCATAAGGACGAGGATTTCTCCCAGACCAAAGCTGCCCCCTCCTCCAAACCTGGCTGCCATCGGAGGCCCAAACGCGCCCTACAAAATGACATCTGCCAAGTGGGCTCTTGAGTTTGGCTTCTTGCGGAAAAGTGCCTCCTTTCAAAGCCAACTTGCCTAACTAGCCTGCAGCCCATTCTGGGCTTTTGCCTACAAAAATTCCATAAGGACGAGGATTTCTCCCAGACCAAAGCTGCCCCCTCCTCCAAACCTAGCTGCCATCGGTGGCCCAAACGCGCCCTACAAAATGACATCTGCCAAGTGGGCTCCTGAGTTTGGCTTCTTGGGGGAAAGTGCCTCCTTTCAAAGCCAACTTGCCTGCGGCCCGTCCTGGGCTTTAGACTACAAAAATTCCATAAGGACGAGGATTTCTCCCAGACCAAAGCTGCCCCCTCCTCCAAAACTGGCTGCCATCGGAGGCCCAAACGCGCCCCACAAAATGACATCTGCATTGAGGGTTCTTGAGTTTGGCTTCTTGGGGAAAAGTGCCTCCTTTCGGAGCCAACTTGCCTAACTAGCCTGCGGCCCATCCTGGGCTTTTGCCTACAAAAATTCCATAAGGACGAGGATTTCTCCCAGACCAAAGCTGCCCCCTCCTCCAAACCTGGCTGCCATCGGAGGCCCAAACGCGCCCCACAAAATGACATCTGCATTGAGTGTTCTTGAGTTTGGCTTCTTGGGGAAAAGTGCCTCTTTTCGGAGTCAACTTGCCTAACTTGCCTGCGGCCCATGCGGGGTTTTTGCCTACAAAAATTCCATAAGGACGAGGATTTCTCCCAGACCAAAGCTGCCCCCTCCTCCAAACCTGCCTGCCATCGGAGGCCCAAACGCGCCCTACAAAATGACACCTGCCAAGTGGGCTCTTGAGTTTGGCTTCTTGGGGAAAAGTGACTCCATTCAAAACCAACTTGCCTGCGTCCCGTCCCGGGCTTTTGCTACAAAAATTTCATAAGGACGAGGATTCCTCCCAGACCAAAGCTGCCCCCTCCTCCAAACCTGGCTGCCATCGGAGGCCCAAACGCGCCCTACAAAATGACATCTGCCAAGTGGGCTCTTGAGTTTGGCTTCTTGCGGAAAAGTGCCTCCTTTCGGAGTCAACTTGCCTGCTGCTCATGCAGGGCTTTTGCCTACAAAAATTCCATAAGGACGAGGATTTCTCCCAGACCAAAGCTGCCCCCTCCTCCAAACCTGGCTGCCATCGGAGGCCCAAACGTGCCCTACAAAATGACATCTGCCAAGTGGGCTCTTGAGTTTGGCTTCTTGGGGGAAAGTGCCTCCTTTCAAAGCCAACTTGACTGCGGCCCGTCCTGGGCTTTTGCCTACAAAAATTCCAGAAGGACGAGGATTTCTCCCAGACCAAAGCTGCCCCCTCCTCCAAACCTGGCTGCCATCGGAGGCCCAAACGCGCCCTACAAAATGACATCTGCCAAGTGGGCTCTTGAGTTTGGCTTCTTGCGGAAAACTGCCTCCTTTCAAAGCCAACTTGCCTAACTAGCCTGCGGCCCGTCCTGGGCTTTTGCCTACAAAAATTCCATAAGGACGAGGATTTCTCCCAGACCAAAGCTGCCCCCTCCTCCAAACCTGGCTGCCATCGGAGGCCCAGACGCGCCCTACAAAATGACATCTGCCAAGTGGGCTCTTGAGTTTGGCTTCTTGGGGAAAAGTGCCTCCTTTCGGAGTCAACTTGCCGGCGGCCCATGCAGGGCTTTTGCCTACAAAAATTCCATAAGGACGAGGATTTCTCCCAGACCAAAGCTGCCCCCTCCTCCAAACCTGGCTGCCATCGGAGGCCCAAACGCGCCCTACAAAATGACACCTGCCAAGTGGGCTCTTGAGTTTGGCTTCTTGGGGGAAAGTGCCTCCTTTCAAAGCCAACTTGCCAGCGTCCCGTCCTGGGCTTTTGCCTACAAAAATTCCATAAGGACGAGGATTTCTCCGAGAAGAAAGCTGCCCCCTCCTCCAAACCTGGCTGCCATCGGAGGTCCAAACGCGCCCTACAAAATGACATCTGCATTGTGGTTTCTTGAGTTTGGCTTCTTGGGGAAAAGTGCCTCCTTTCGGAGCCAACTTGCCTAACTTGCCTGCGGCCCGTCCTGGGCTTTTGAGTACAAAAATTCCATAAGGACGAGGATTTCTCCCAGACCAAAGCTGCCCCCTCCTCCAAACCTGGCTGCCATCGGAGGCCCAAACGCACCCTACAAAATGACATCTGCATTGTGGGTTCTTGAGTTTGGCTTCTTGGGGAAAAGTGCCTCCTTTCAAAGCCAACTTGCCTAACTTGCCTGCGGCCCGTCCTGGGCTTTTGCCTACAAAAATTCCAGAAGGACAAGGATTTCTCCCAGACCAAAGCTGCTCCCTCCTCCAAACCTGGCTGCCATCGGAGGCCCAAACGCGCCCTACAAAATGACATCTGCCAAGTGGGCTCTTGAGTTTGGCTTCTTGGGGAAAAGTGACTCCATTCAAAACCAACTTGCCTGCGTCCCGTCCCGGACGTTTGCTACAAAAATTCCATAAGGACGAGGATTCCTCCCAGACCAAAGCTGCCCCCTCCACCAAACCTGGCTGCCATCGGAGGCCCAAACGCGCCCTACAAAATGACATCTGCCAAGCGGGCTCTTGAGTTTGGCTTCTTGGGGAAAAGTGCCTCCTTTCGGAGTCAACTTGCCGGCGGCCCCTGCAGGGCTTTTGCCTACAAAAATTCCATAAGGACGAGGATTTCTCCCAGACCAAAGCTGCCCCCTCCTCCAAACCTGGCTGCCATCGGAGGCCCAAACGCGCCCTACAAAATGACACCTGCCAAGTGGGCTCTTGAGTTTGGCTTCTTGGGGAAAAGTGCCTCCTTTCGGAGCCAACTTGCCTAACTAGCCTGCGTCCCGTCCTGGGCTTTTGCCTACAAAAATTCCATAAGGACGAGGATTTCTCCCAGACCAAAGCTGCCCCCTCCTCCAAACCTGGCTGCCATCAGAGGCACAAACGCGCCCTACAAAATGACATCTGCCAAGTGGGCTCTTGAGTTTGGCTTCTTGGGGAAAAGTGCTTCCTTTCGGAGCCAAATTGCCTAACTTGCCTGCGGCCCGTCCTGGGCTTTTGCCTCCAAAAATTCCATAAGGACGAGGATTTCTCCCAGACCAAAGCTGCCCCCTCCGCCAAACCTGGCTGCCATCGGAGGCCCAAACGCGCCCTACAAAATGACACCTGCCAAGTGGGCTCTTGAGTTTGGCTTTCTGGGGAAATGTGCCTCCTTTCGGAGTCAACTTGCCTGCGGCCCATGCAGGGCTTTTGCCTACAAAAATTCCATAAGGACGAGGATTTCTCCCAGACCAAAGCTGCTCCCTCCTCCAAACCTGGCTGCCATCGGAGGCCCAAACGTGCCCTACAAAATGACATCTGCCAAGTGGGCTCTTGAGTTTGGCTTCTTGGGTGGAAGTACCTCCTTTCAAAGCCAACTTGCCTGCGGCCCGTCCTGGGCTTTTGCCTCCAAAAATTCCATAAGGACGAGGATTCCTCCCAGACCAAAGCTGCCCCCTCCTCCAAACCTGGCTGCCATCGGAGGCCCAAACGCGCCCTACAAAATGACATCTGCCAAGTGGGCTCTTGAGTTTGGCTTTCTGGGGAAAAGTGCCTCCTTTCGGAGTCAACTTGCCTGCGGCTCATGCAGGGGTTTTGCCTACAAAAATTCCATAAGGACGAGGATTTCTCCCAGACCAAAGCTGCCCCCTCCTCCAAACCTGGCTGCCATCGGAGGCCCAAAGGCGCCCTACAAAATGACACCTGCCAAGTGGGCTCTTGAGTTTGGCTTCTTGGGGAAAAGTGACTCCTTTCAAAACCAACTTGCCTGCGTCCCGTCCCGGACGTTTGCTACAAAAATTCCATAAGGACGAGGATTTCTCCCAGAACAAAGCTGCCCCCTCCTCCAAACATGGCTTCCATCGGAGGCCCAAACGCGCCCCACAAAATGACATCTGCATTGTGGGTTCTTGAGTTTGGCTTCTTGGGGAAAAGTGCCTCCTTTCGGAGCCAACTTGCCTAACTTGCCTGCGGCCCGTCCTGGGCTTTTGAGTACAAAAATTCCAGAAGGACGAGGATTTATCCCAGACCAAAGCTGCCCCCTCCTCCAAACCTGGCTGCCATCAGAGGCCCAAACGCGCCCTACAAAATGACACCTGCCAAGTGGGCTCTTGAGTTTGGCTTCTTGGGGAAAAGTGCCTCCTTTCAAAGCCAACTTGCCTAACTTGCCTGCGGCCCGTCCTGGGCTTTTGCCTACAAAAATTCCAGAAGGACAAGGATTTCTCCCAGACCAAAGCTGCTACCTCCTCCAAACCTGGCTGCCATCGGAGGCCCAAACGCGCCCTACAAAATGACATCTGCCAAGTGGGCTCTTGAGTTTGGCTTCTTGGGGAAAAGTGAATCCTTTCAAAACCAACTTGCCTAACTAGCCTGCGGCCTCTGCTGGGCTTTTGCCTACAAAAATTCCATAAGGACGAGGATTTCTCCCAGAGCAAAGCTGCCCCCTCCTCCAAACCTGGCTGCCATCAGAGGCCCAAACGCGCCCTACAAAATGACATCTGCCAAGTGGGTCTTGAGTTTGGCTTCTTGCGGAAAAGTGCCTCCTTTCGGAGTCAACTTGCCTGCGGCTCATGCAGGGCTTTTGCCTACAAAAATTCCATAAGGACGAGGATTTCTCCCAGACCAAAGCTGCCCCCTCCTCCAAACCTGGCTGCCATCGGAGGCCCAAACGTGCCCTACAAAATGACATCTGCCAAGTGGGCTCTTGAGTTTGGCTTCTTGGGGGAAAGTGCCTCCTTTCAAAGCCAACTTGCCTGCGGCCCGTCCTGGGCTTTTGCCTACAAAAATTCCATAAGGACGAGGATTTCTCCCAGACCAAAGCTGCCCCCTCCTCCAAACCTGGCTGCCATCGGAGGCCCAAACGCGCCCTACAAAATGACATCTGCCAAGTGGGCTCTTGAGTTTGGCTTCTTGCGGAAAAGTGCCTCCTTTCAAAGCCAACTTGCCTAACTAGCCTGCGGCCCGTCCTGGGCTTTTGCCTACAAAAATTCCATAAGGACGAGGATTTCTCCCAGACCAAAGCTGCCCCCTCCTCCAAACCTGGCTGCCATCGGAGGCCCAAACGCGCCCTACAAAATGACATCTGCCAAGTGGGCTCTTGAGTTTGGCTTCTTGGGGAAAAGTGCCTCCTTTCGGAGTCAACTTGCCGGCGGCCCATGCAGGGCTTATGCCTACAAAAATTCCAGAAGGACGAGGATTTCTCCCAGACCAAAGCTGCCCCCTCCTCCAAACCTGGCTTCCATCGGAGGCCCAAACGCGCCCTACAAAATGACATCTGCCAAGTGGGCTCTTGAGTTTGGCTTTCTGGGGAAATGTGCCTCCTTTCGGAGTCAACTTGCCTGCGGCCCATGCAGGGCTTTTGCCTACAAAAATTCCATAAGGACGAGGATTTCTCCCAGACCAAAGCTGCTCCCTCCTCCAAACCTGGCTGCCATCGGAGGCCCAAACGTGCCCTACAAAATGACATCTGCCAAGTGGGCTCTTGAGTTTGGCTTCTTGGGTGGAAGTACCTCCTTTCAAAGCCAACTTGCCTGCGGCCCGTCCTGGGCTTTTGCCTACAAAAATTCCATAAGGACGAGGATTCCTCCCAGACCAAAGCTGCCCCCTCCTCCAAACCTGGCTGCCATCGGAGGCCCAAACGCGCCCTACAAAATGACATCTGCCAAGTGGGCTCTTGAGTTTGGCTTTCTGGGGAAAAGTGCCTCCTTTCGGAGTCAACTTGCCTGCGGCTCATGCAGGGGTTTTGCCTACAAAAATTCCATAAGGACGAGGATTTCTCCCAGACCAAAGCTGCCCCCTCCTCCAAACCTGGCTGCCATCGGAGGCCCAAACGCGCCCTACAAAATGACACCTGCCAAGTGGGCTCTTGAGTTTGGCTTCTTGGGGAAAATTGCCTCCTTTCGGAGTCAACTTGCCGGCGGCCCATGCAGGGCTTTTGCCTACAAAAATTCCATAAGGACGAGGATTTCTCCCAGAACAAAGCTGCCCCCTCCTCCAAACCTGGCTGCCATCGGAGGCCCAAACGCGCCCTACAAAATGACATCTGCATTGTGGGTTCTTGAGTTTGGCTTCTTGGGGAAAAGTGCCTCCTTTCGGAGCCAACTTGCCTAACTTGCCTGCGGCCCGTCCTGGGCTTTTGAGTACAAAAATTCCATAAGGACGAGGATTTCTCCCAGACCAAAGCTGCCCCCTCCTCCAAACCTGGCTGCCATCGGAGGCCCAAACGCGCCCTACAAAATGACACCTGCCAAGTGGGCTCTTGAGTTTGGCTTCTTGGGGAAAAGTGCCTCCTTTCAAAGCCAACTTGCCTAACTTGCCTGCGGCCCATCCTGGGCTTTTGCCTACAAAAATTCCATAAGGACGAGGATTTCTCCGAGAAGAAAGCTGCCCCCTCCTCCAAACCTGGCTGCCATCGGAGGCCCAAACGCGCCCTACAAAATGACATCTGCCAAGTGGGCTCTTGAGTTTGGCTTCTTGGGGAAAAGTGCCTCCTTTCGGAGCCAACTTGCCTAACTAGCCTGCGGCCTCTGCTGGGCTTTTGCCTACAAAAATTCCATAAGGACGAGGATTTCTCCCAGAGCAAAGCTGCCCCCTCCTCCAAACCTGGCTGCCATCAGAGGCCCAAACGCGCCCTACAAAATGACATCTGCCAAGTGGGTCTTGAGTTTGGCTTCTTGCGGAAAAGTGCCTCCTTTCGGAGTCAACTTGCCTGCGGCTCATGCAGGGCTTTTGCCTACAAAAATTCCATAAGGACGAGGATTTCTCCCAGACCAAAGCTGCCCCCTCCTCCAAACCTGGCTGACATCGGAGGCCCAAACGCGCCCTACAAAATGACATCTGCCAAGTGGGCTCTTGAGTTTGGCTTCTTGGGGAAAAGTGCCTCCTTTCGGAGTCAACTTGCCGGCGGCCCATGCAGGGCTTATGCCTACAAAAATTCCATAAGGACGAGGATTTCTCCCAGACCAAAGCTGCCCCCTCCTCCAAACCTGGCTTCCATCGGAGGCCCAAACGCGCCCTACAAAATGACATCTGCCAAGTGGGCTCTTGAGTTTGGCTTTCTGGGGAAATGTGCCTCCTTTCGGAGTCAACTTGCCTGCGGCCCATGCAGGGCTTTTGCCTACAAAAATTCCATAAGGACGAGGATTTCTCCCAGACCAAAGCTGCTCCCTCCTCCAAACCTGGCTGCCATCGGAGGCCCAAACGTGCCCTACAAAATGACATCTGCCAAGTGGGCTCTTGAGTTTGGCTTCTTGGGTGGAAGTACCTCCTTTCAAAGCCAACTTGCCTGCGGCCCGTCCTGGGCTTTTGCCTACAAAAATTCCATAAGGACGAGGATTCCTCCCAGACCAAAGCTGCCCCCTCCTCCAAACCTGGCTGCCATCGGAGGCCCAAACGCGCCCTACAAAATGACATCTGCCAAGTGGGCTCTTGAGTTTGGCTTCTTGGGGAAAAGTGCCTCCTTTCGGAGTCAACTTGCCTGCGGCTCATGCAGGGGTTTTGCCTACAAAAATTCCATAAGGACGAGGATTTCTCCCAGACCAAAGCTGCCCCCTCCTCCAAACCTGGCTGCCATCGGAGGCCCAAACGCGCCCTACAAAATGACACCTGCCAAGTGGGCTCTTGAGTTTGGCTTCTTGGGGAAAATTGCCTCCTTTCGGAGCCAACTTGCCGGCGGCCCATGCAGGGCTTTTGCCTACAAAAATTCCATAAGGACGAGGATTTCTCCCAGAACAAAGCTGCCCCCTCCTCCAAACCTGGCTGCCATCGGAGGCCCAAACGCGCCCTACAAAATGACATCTGCATTGTGGGTTCTTGAGTTTGGCTTCTTGGGGAAAAGTGCCTCCTTTCGGAGCCAACTTGCCTAACTTGCCTGCGGCCCGTCCTGGGCTTTTGAGTACAAAAATTCCATAAGGACGAGGATTTCTCCCAGACCAAAGCTGCCCCCTCCTCCAAACCTGGCTGCCATCGGAGGCCCAAACGCGCCCTACAAAATGTCACCTGCCAAGTGGGCTCTTGAGTTTGGCTTCTTGGGGAAAAGTGCCTCCTTTCAAAGCCAACTTGCCTAACTTGCCTGCGGCCCGTCCTGGGCTTTTGCCTACAAAAATTCCATAAGGACGAGGATTTCTCCGAGAAGAAAGCTGCCCCCTCCTCCAAACCTGGCTGCCATCGGAGGCCCAAACGCGCCCTACAAAATGACATCTGCCAAGTGGGCTCTTGAGTTTGGCTTCTTGGGGAAAAGTGACTCCTTTCAAAACCAACTTGCCTGCGTCCCGTCCCGGACGTTTGCTACAAAAATTCCATAAGGACGAGGATTCCTCCCAGACCAAAGCTGCCCCCTCCGCCAAACCTGGCTGCCATCGGAGGCCCAAACGCGCCCTACAAAATGACATCTGCCAAGCGGGCTCTTGAGTTTGGCTTCTTGGGGAAAAGTGCCTCCTTTCGGAGTCAACTTGCCGGCGGCCCATGCAGGGCTTTTGCCTCCAAAAATTCCATAAGGACGAGGATTTCTCCCAGACCAAAGCTGCCCCCTCCTCCAAACCTGGCTGCCATCGGAGGCCCAAACGCGCCCTACAAAATGACACCTGCCAAGTGGGCTCTTGAGTTTGGCTTCTTGGGGAAAAGTGCCTGCTTTCGGAGCCAAATTGCCTAACTAGCCTGCGGCCTGTGCTGGGCTTTTGCCTACAAAAATTCCATAAGGACGAGGATTTCTCCCAGACCAAAGCTGCCCCCTCCTCCAAACCTGGCTGCCATCAGAGGCCCAAACGCGCCCTACAAAATGACATCTGCCAAGTGGGCTCTTGAGTTTGGCTTCTTGCGGAAAAGTGCCTCCTTTCGGAGCCAAATTGCCTAACTTGCCTGCGGCCCGTCCTGGGCTTTTGCCTCCAAAAATTCCAGAAGGACGAGGATTTCTCCCAGACCAAAGCTGCTCCCTCCTCCAAACCTGGCTGCCATCGGAGGCCCAAACGCGCCCCACAAAATGACACCTGCATTGAGGGTTCTTGAGTTTGGCTTCCTGGGGAAAAGTGCCTCCTTTCGGAGTCAACTTGCCTGCGGCCCATGCAGGGCTTTTGCCTACAAAAATTCCAGAAGGACGAGGATTTCTCCCAGACCAAAGCTGCCCCCTCCTCCAAACCTGGCTGCCATCGGAGGCCCAAACGCGCCCCACCAAATGACACCTGCATTGAGGGTTCTTGAGTTTGGCTTCCTGGGGAAACGTGCCTCCTTTCGGAGTCAACTTGCCTGCGGCCCGTGCAGGGCTTTTGCCTACAAAAATTCCAGAAGGACGAGGATTTCTCCCAGACCAAAGCTGCCCCCTCCTCCAAACCTGGCTGCCATCGGAGGCCCAAACGTGCCCTACAAAATGACACCTGCCAAGTGGGCTCTTGAGTTTGGCTTCTTGGGTGGAAGTGCCTCCTTTCAAAGCCAACTTGCCTGTGGCACGTCCGGGGCTTTTCCCTACAAAAATTCCATAAGGACGAGGATTTCTCCCAGACCAAAGCTGCCCCCTCCTCCAAACCTGGCTGCCATCGGAGGCCCAAACGCGCCCTACAAAATGACATCTGCCAAGTGGGCTCTTGAGTTTGGCTTCTTGCGAAAAAGTGCCTCCTTTCAAAGCCAACTTGCCTAACTAGCCTGCGGCCCGTGCTGGGCTTCAGACTACAAAAATTCCATAAGGACGAGGATTTCTCCCAGACCAAAGCTGCCCCCTCCTCCAAACCTGGCTGCCATCGGAGGCCCAAACGCGCCCTACAAAATGACACCTGCCAAGTCGGCTCTTGAGTTTGGCTTCTTGGGGAAAAGTGACTCCTTTCAAAACCAACTTGCCTGCGTCCCGTCCTGGGCTTTTGCTACAAAAATTCCATAAGGACGAGGATTCCTCCCAGACCAAAGCTGCTCCCTCCTCCAAACCTGGCTGCCATCGGAGGCCCAAACGCGCCCTACAAAATGACACCTGCCAAGTCGGCTCTTGAGTTTGGCTTCTTGGGGAAAAGTGACTCCATTCAAAACCAACTTGCCTGCGTCCCGTCCTGGGCTTTTGCTACAAAAATTCCATAAGGACGAGGATTCCTCCCAGACCAAAGCTGCCCCCTCCTCCAAACCTGGCTGCCATCGGAGGCCCAAACGCGCCCTACAAAATGACATCTGCCAAGTGGGCTCTTGAGTTTGGCTTTCTGGGGAAAAGTGCCTCCTTTCGGAGTCAACTTGCCTGCGGCTCATGCAGGGGTTTTGCCTCCAAAAATTCCATAAGGACGAGGATTTCTCCCAGACCAAAGCTGCCCCCTCCTCCAAACCTGGCTGCCATCGGAGGCCCAAACGCGCCCTACAAAATGACACCTGCCAAGTGGGCTCTTGAGTTTGGCTTCTTGGGGAAAATTGCCTCCTTTCGGAGTCAACTTGCCGGCGGCCCATGCAGGGCTTTTGCCTACAAAAATTCCATAAGGACGAGGATTTCTCCCAGAACAAAGCTGCCCCCTCCTCCAAACCTGGCTGCCATCGGAGGCCCAAACGCGCCCTACAAAATGACATCTGCATTGTGGGTTCTTGAGTTTGGCTTCTTGGGGAAAAGTGCCTCCTTTCGGAGCCAACTTGCCTAACTTGCCTGCGGCCCGTCCTGGGCTTTTGAGTACAAAAATTCCATAAGGACGAGGATTTCTCCCAGACCAAAGCTGCCCCCTCCTCCAAACCTGGCTGCCATCGGAGGCCCAAACGCGCCCTACAAAATGACACCTGCCAAGTGGGCTCTTGAGTTTGGCTTCTTGGGGAAAAGTGCCTCCTTTCAAAGCCAACTTGCCTAACTTGCCTGCGGCCCGTCATGGGCTTTTGCCTACAAAAATTCCAGAAGGACAAGGATTTCTCCCAGACCAAAGCTGCTCCCTCCTCCAAACCTGGCTGCCATCGGAGGCCCAAACGCGCCCTACAAAATGTCATCTGCCAAGTGGGCTCTTGAGTTTGGCTTCTTGGGGAAAAGTGACTCCTTTCAAAACCAACTTGCCTGCGTCCCGTCCCGGACATTTGCTACAAAAATTCCATAAGGACGAGGATTCCTCCCAGACCAAAGCTGCCCCCTCCGCCAAACCTGGCTGCCATCGGAGGCCCAAACGCGCCCTACAAAATGACACCTGCCAAGTGGGCTCTTGAGTTTGGCTTCTTGGGGAAAAGTGCCTCCTTTCGGAGCCAACTTGCCTAACTAGCCTGCGGCCTGTGCTGGGCTTTTGCCTACAAAAATTCCAGAAGGACGAGGATTTCTCCCAGACCAAAGCTGCCCCCTCCTCCAAACCTGGCTGCCATCAGAGGCCCAAACGCGCCCTACAAAATGACATCTGCCAAGTGGGCTCTTGTGTTTGGCTTCATGGGGAAAAGTGCCTCCTTTCGGAGCCAAATTGCCTAACTTGCCTGCGGCCCGTCCTGGGCTTTTGCCTCCAAAAATTCCATAAGGACGAGGATTTCTCCCAGACCAAAGCTGCCCCCTCCTCCAAACCTGGCTGCCATCGGAGGCCCAAACGCGCCCTACAAAATGACATCTGCATTGAGGGTTCTTGAGTTTGGCTTCCTGGGGAAAATGCCTCCTTTCGGAGTCAACTTGCCTGCGGCCCATGCAGGGCTTTTGCCTACAAAAATTCCAGAAGGACGAGGATTTCTCCCAGACCAAAGCTGCCCCCTCCTCCAAACCTGGCTGCCATCGGAGGCTCAAACGTGCCCTACAAAATGACACCTGCCAAGTGGGCTCTTGAGTTTGGCTTCTTGGGTGGAAGTGCCTCCTTTCAAAGCCAACTTGCCTAACTTGCCTGCGGCCCGTCCTGGGCTTTTGCCTACAAAAATTCCATAAGGACGAGGATTTCTCCCAGACCAAAGCTGCCCCCTCCTCCAAACCTGGCTGACATCGGAGGCACAAACGCGCCCTACAAAATGACACCTGCCAAGTCGGCTCTTGAGTTTGGCTTCTTGGGGGAAAGTGACTCCTTTCAAAACAAACTTGCCTGCGTCCCGTCCTGGGCTTTTGCTACAAAAATTCCATAAGGACGAGGATTCCTCCCAGACCAAAGCTGCCCCCTCCTCCAAACCTGGCTGCCATCGGAGGCCCAAACGTGCCCTACAAAATGACATCTGCCAAGTGGGCTCTTGAGTTTGGTTTTCTGGGGAAAAGTGCCTCCTTTCGGAGTCAACTTGCCTGCGGCTCATGCAGGGGTTTTGCCTACAAAAATTCCATAAGGACGAGGATTTCTCCCAGACCAAAGCTGCCCCCTCCTCCAAACCTGGCTGCCATCGGAGGCCCAAACGCGCCCTACAAAATGACATCTGCCAAGTGGGCTCTTGAGTTTGGCTTCTTGGGGGAAAGTGCCTCCTTTCAAAGCCAACTTGCCTGCGTCCCGTCCTGGGCTTTTGCCTACAAAAATTCCAGAAGAACGAGGATTTCTCCCAGACCAAAGCTGCCCCCTCCTCCAAACCTGGCTGCCATCGGAGGCCCAAACGCGCCCTAGAAAATGACATCTGCATTGTGGGTTCTTGAGTTTGGCTTCTTGGGGAAAAGTGCCTCCTTTCGGAGCCAACTTGCCTAACTTGCCTGCGGCCCGTCCTGGGCTTTTGCCTACAAAAATTCCAGAAGGACAAGGATTTCTCCCAGACCAAAGCTGCCCCCTCCTCCAAACCTGGCTGCCATCGGAGGCCCAAACGCGCCCTACAAAATGACATCTGCCAAGTGGGCTCTTGAGTTTGGCTTCTTGGGGAAAAGTGACTCCTTTCAAAACCAACTTGCCTGCGTCCCGTCCCGGACGTTTGCTACAAAAATTCCATAAGGACGAGGATTCCTCCCAGACCAAAGCTGCCCCCTCCGCCAAACCTGGCTGCCATCGGAGGCCCAAACGCGCCCCACAAAATGACATCTGCATTGAGGGTTCTGGAGTTTGGCTTCTTGGGGAAAAGTGCCTCCTTTCGGAGCCAACTTGCCTAACTTGCCTGCGGCCCGTCCTGGGCTTTTGCCTCCAAAAATTCCATAAGGACGAGGATTCCTCCCAGACCAAAGCTGCCCCCTCCGCCAAACCTGGCTGCCATCGGAGGCCCAAACGTGCCCTACAAAATGACATCTGCCATGTGGGCTCTTGAGTTTGGCTTCTTGGGTAGAAGTGCCTCTTTCAAAGCCAACTTGCCTGCGGCCCGTCCTGGGCTTTTGCCTACAAAAATTCCATAAGGACGAGGATTTCTCCCAGACCAAAGCTGCCCCCTCCTCCAAACCTGGCTGCCATCGGAGGCCCAAACGCGCCCTACAAAATGACATCTGCCAAGTGGGCTCTTGAGTTTGGCTTCTTGCGGAAAAGTGCCTCCTTTCAAAGCCAACTTGCCTAACTAGCCTGCAGCCCATTCTGGGCTTTTGCCTACAAAAATTCCATAAGGACGAGTATTTCTCCCAGACCAAAGCTGCCCCCTCCTCCAAACCTAGCTTCCATCGGTGGCCCAAACGCGCCCTACAAAATGACATCTGCCAAGTGGACTCCTGAGTTTGGCTTCTTGGGGGAAAGTGCCTCCTTTCAAAGCCAACTTGCCTGCAGCCCGTGCTGGGCTTTATACTACAAAAATTCCATAAGGACGAGGATTTCTCCCAGACCAAAGCTGCCCCCTCCTCCAAACCTGGCTGCCATCGGAGGCCCAAACGTGCCCTACAAAATGACACCTGCCAAGTGGGCTCTTGAGTTTGGCTTCTTGGGGAAAAGTGACTCCTTTCAAAACCAACTTGCCTGTGTCCCGTCCCGGGCTTTTGCTACAAAAATTCCATAAGGACGAGGATTCCTCCCAGACCAAAGCTGCCCCCTCCTCCAAACCTGGCTGCCATCGGAGGCCCAAACGCGCCCTACAAAATGACATCTGCCAAGTGGGCTCTTGAGTTTGGCTTCGTGGGGAAAAGTGCCTCCTTTCAAAGCCAACTTGCCTAACTTGCCTGCGGCCCGTCCTGGGCTTTTGCCTACAAAAATTCCAGAAGGACAAGGATTTCTCCCAGACCAAAGCTGCCCCCTCCTCCAAACCTGGCTGCCATCGGAGGCCCAAACGCGCCCTACAAAATGACATCTGCCAAGTGGGCTCTTGAGTTTGGCTTCTTGGGGAAAAGTGACTCCTTTCAAAACCAACTTGCCTGCGTCCCGTCCCGGACGTTTGCTACAAAAATTCCATAAGGACGAGGATTCCTCCCAGACCAAAGCTGCCCCCTCCGCCAAACCTGGCTGCCATCGGAGGCCCAAACGCGCCCTACAAAATGACATCTGCCAAGCGGGCTCTTGAGTTTGGCTTCTTGGGGAAAAGTGCTTCCTTTCGGAGTCAACTTGCCGGAGGCCCATGCAGGGGTTTTGCCTCCAAAAATTCCATAAGGACGAGGATTTCTCCCAGACCAAAGCTGCCCCCTCCTCCAAACCTGGCTGCCATCGGAGGCCCAAACGCGCCCCACAAAATGACATCTGCATTGAGGGTTCTGGAGTTTGGCTTCTTGGGGAAAAGTGCCTCCTTTCGGAGCCAACTTGCCTAACTTGCCTGCGGCCCGTCCTGGGCTTTTGCCTCCAAAAATTCCATAAGGACGAGGATTTCTCCCAGACCAAAGCTGCCCCCTCCTCCAAACCTGGCTGCCATCGGAGGCCCAAACGCGCCCTACAAAATGACATCTGCATTGAGGGTTCTTGAGTTTGGCTTCTTGGGGAAAAGTGCCTCCTTTCGGAGCCAACTTGCCTAACTTGCCTGCGGCCCATCCTGGGCTTTTGCCTCCAAAAATTCCATAAGGACGAGGATTTCTCCCAGACCAAAGCTGCCCCCTCCTCCAAACCTGGCTGCCATCGGAGGCCCAAACGCACCCTACAAAATGACACCTGCCAAGGGGGCTCTTGAGTTTGGCTTCTTGGGGAAAAGTGACTCCATTCAAAACCAACTTGCCTGCGTCCCGTCCCGGGCTTTTGCTACAAAAATTTCATAAGGACGAGGATTCCTCCCAGACCAAAGCTGCCCCCTCCTCCAAACCTGGCTGCCATCGGAGGCCCAAACGCGCCCTACAAAATGACATCTGCCAAGTGGGCTCTTGAGTTTGGCTTCTTGCCTAAAAGTGCCTCCTTTCGGAGTCAACTTGCCTGCGGCTCATGCAGGGCTTTGCCTACAAAAATTCCATAAGGACGAGGATTTCTCCCAGACCAAAGCTGCCCCCTCCTCCAAACCTGGCTGCCATCGGAGGCCCAAACGCGCCCTACAAAATGACACCTGCCAAGTGGGCTCTTGAGTTTGGCTTCTTGGGGGAAAGTGCCTCCTTTCGGAGCCAACTTGCCTGCGGCCCGTCCTGGGCTTTTGCCTACAAAAATTCCAGAAGGACGAGGATTTCTCCCAGACCAAAGCTGCCCCCTCCTCCAAACCTGGCTGCCATCAGAGGCACAAACGCGCCCTACAAAATGACATCTGCCAAGTGGGCTCTTGAGTTTGGCTTCTTGGGGAAAAGTGCCTCCTTTCGGAGCCAAATTGCCTAACTTGCCTGCGGCCCGTCCTGGGCTTTTGCCTCCAAAAATTCCATAAGGACGAGGATTTCTCCCAGACCAAAGCTGCCCCCTCCTCCAAACCTGGCTTCCATCGGAGGCCCAAACGCGCCCTACAAAATGACATCTGCCAAGTGGGCTCTTGAGTTTGGCTTTCTGGGGAAATGTGCCTCCTTTCGGAGTCAACTTGCCTGCGGCCCATGCAGGGCTTTTGCCTACAAAAATTCCATAAGGACGAGGATTTCTCCCAGACCAAAGCTGCCCCCTCCTACAAACCTGGCTGCCATCGGAGGCCCAAACGTGCCCTACAAAATGACATCTGCCAAGTGGGCTCTTGAGTTTGGCTTCTTGGGTGGAAGTACCTCCTTTCAAAGCCAACTTGCCTGCGGCCCGTCCTGGGCTTTTGCCTACAAAAATTCCATAAGGACGAGGATTTCTCCCAGACCAAAGCTGCCCCCTCCTCCAAACCTGGCTGCCATCGGAGGCCCAAACGCGCCCCACCAAATGACACCTGCATTGAGGGTTCTTGAGTTTGGCTTCCTGGGGAAAAGTGCCTCCTTTCGGAGTCAACTTGCCTGCGGCCCATGCAGGGCTTTTGCCTACAAAAATTCCAGAAGGACGAGGATTTCTCCCAGACCAAAGCTGCCCCCTCCTCCAAACCTGGCTGCCATCGGAGGCCCAAACGTGCCCTACAAAATGACACCTGCCAAGTGGGCTCTTGAGTTTGGCTTCTTGGGGGAAAGTGCCTCCTTTCAAAGCCAACTTGCCTGCGTCCCGTCCTGGGCTTTTGCCTACAAAAATTCCAGAAGAACGAGGATTTCTCACAGACCAAAGCTGCCCCCTCCTCCAAACCTGGCTGCCATCGGAGGCCCAAACGCGCCCTAGAAAATGACATCTGCATTGTGGGTTCTTGAGTTTGGCTTCCTGGGGAAAAGTGCCTCCTTTCGGAGCCAACTTGCCTAACTTGCCTGCGGCCCGTCCTGGGCTTTTGAGTACAAAAATTCCATAAGGACGAGGATTTCTCCCAGACCAAAGCTGCCCCCTCCTCCAAACCTGGCTGCCATCGGAGGCCCAAACGCGCCCTACAAAATGACACCTGCCAAGTGGGCTCTTGAGTTTGGCTTCTTGGGGGAAAGTGCCTCCTTTCGGAGCCAACTTGCCTGCGGCCCGTCCTGGGCTTTTGCCTACAAAAATTCCAGAAGGACGAGGATTTCTCCCAGACCAAAGCTGCCCCCTCCTCCAAACCTGGCTGCCATCAGAGGCACAAACGCGCCCTACAAAATGACATCTGCCAAGTGGGCTCTTGAGTTTGGCTTCTTGGGGAAAAGTGCCTCCTTTCGGAGCCAAATTGCCTAACTTGCCTGCGGCCCGTCCTGGGCTTTTGCCTCCAAAAATTCCATAAGGACGAGGATTTCTCCCAGACCAAAGCTGCCCCCTCCTCCAAACCTGGCTTCCATCGGAGGCCCAAACGCGCCCTACAAAATGACATCTGCCAAGTGGGCTCTTGAGTTTGGCTTTCTGGGGAAATGTGCCTCCTTTCGGAGTCAACTTGCCTGCGGCCCATGCAGGGCTTTTGCCTACAAAAATTCCATAAGGACGAGGATTTCTCCCAGACCAAAGCTGCCCCCTCCTCCAAACCTGGCTGCCATCGGAGGCCCAAACGCGCCCTAGAAAATGACATCTGCATTGTGGGTTCTTGAGTTTGGCTTCTTGGGGAAAAGTGCCTCCTTTCGGAGCCAACTTGCCTAACTTGCCTGCGGCCCGTCCTGGGCTTTTGAGTACAAAAATTCCATAAGGACGAGGATTTCTCCCAGACCAAAGCTGCCCCCTCCTCCAAACCTGGCTGCCATCGGAGGCCCAAACGCGCCCTACAAAATGACATCTGCCAAGTGGGCTCTTGAGTTTGGCTTCGTGGGGAAAAGTGCCTCCTTTCAAAGCCAACTTGCCTAACTTGCCTGCGGCCCGTCCTGGGCTTTTGCCTACAAAAATTCCAGAAGGACAAGGATTTCTCCCAGACCAAAGCTGCCCCCTCCTCCAAACCTGGCTGCCATCGGAGGCCCAAACGCGCCCTACAAAATGACATCTGCCAAGTGGGCTCTTGAGTTTGGCTTCTTGGGGAAAAGTGACTCCTTTCAAAACAAACTTGCCTGCGTCCCGTCCCGGACGTTTGCTACAAAAATTCCATAAGGACGAGGATTCCTCCCAGACCAAAGCTGCCCCCTCCGCCAAACCTGGCTGCCATCGGAGGCCCAAACGCGCCCTACAAAATGACATCTGCCAAGCGGGCTCTTGAGTTTGGCTTCTTGGGGAAAAGTGCCTCCTTTCGGAGTCAACTTGCCGGCGGCCCATGCAGGGGTTTTGCCTCCAAAAATTCCATAAGGACGAGGATTTCTCCCAGACCAAAGCTGCCCCCTCCTCCAAACCTGGCTGCCATCGGAGGCCCAAACGCGCCCCACAAAATGACATCTGCATTGAGGGTTCTGGAGTTTGGCTTCTTGGGGAAAAGTGCCTCCTTTCGGAGTCAACTTGCCTAACTTGCCTGCGGCCCGTCCTGGGCTTTTGCCTCCAAAAATTCCATAAGGACGAGGATTTCTCCCAGACCAAAGCTGCCCCCTCCTCCAAACCTGGCTGCCATCGGAGGCCCAAACGTGCCCTACAAAATGACACCTGCCAAGTGGGCTCTTGAGTTTGGCTTCTTGGGGAAAAGTGACTCCTTTCAAAACCAACTTGCCTGCAGCCCGTGCTGGGCTTTATACTACAAAAATTCCATAAGGACGAGGATTTCTCCCAGACCAAAGCTGCCCCCTCCTCCAAACCTGGCTGCCATCGGAGGCCCAAACGTGCCCTACAAAATGACACCTGCCAAGTGGGCTCTTGAGTTTGGCTTCTTGGGGAAAAGTGACTCCTTTCAAAACCAACTTGCCTGTGTCCCGTCCCGGGCTTTTGCTACAAAAATTCCATAAGGATGAGGATTCCTCCCAGACCAAAGCTGCCCCCTCCTCCAAACCTGGCTGCCATCGGAGGCCCAAACGTGCCCTACAAAATGACATCTGCCATGTGGGCTCTTGAGTTTGGCTTCTTGGGTGGAAGTGCCTCCTTTCAAAGCCAACTTGCCTGCGGCCCGTCCTGGGCTTTTGCCTACAAAAATTCCATAAGGACGAGGATTTCTCCCAGACCAAAGCTGCCCCCTCCTCCAAACCTGGCTGCCATCGGAGGCCCAAACGCGCCCTACAAAATGACATCTGCCAAGTGGGCTCTTGAGTTTCGCTTCTTGCGGAAAAGTGACTCCTTTCAAAGCCAACTTGCCTAACTAGCTTGCAGCCCATTCTGGGCTTTTGCCTACAAAAATTCCATAAGGACGAGTATTTCTCCCAGACCAAAGCTGCCCCCTTCTCCAAACCTAGCTGCCATCGGTGGCCCAAACGCGCCCTACAAAATGACATCTGCCAAGTGGACTCCTGAGTTTGGCTTCTTGGGGGAAAGTGCCTCCTTTCAAAGCCAACTTGCCTGCAGCCCGTGCTGGGCTTTAGACTACAAAAATTCCATAAGGACGAGGATTTCTCCCAGACCAAAGCTGCCCCCTCCTCCAAAACTGGCTGCCATCGGAGGCCCAAACGCGCCCTACAAAATGACATCTGCATTGAGGGTTCTTGAGTTTGGCTTCTTGGGGAAAAGTGCCTCCTTTCGGAGCCAACTTGCCTAACTTGCCTGCGGCCCATCCTGGGCTTTTGCCTCCAAAAATTCCATAAGGACGAGGATTTCTCCCAGACCAAAGCTGCCCCATCCTCCAAACCTGGCTGCCATCGGAGGCCCAAACGCGCCCCACAAAATGACATCTGCATTGAGTGTTCTTGTGTTTGGCTTCTTGGGGAAAAGTTCCTCCTTTCGGAGTCAACTTGCCTAACTTGCCTGCGGCCCATGCGGGGTTTTTGCCTACAAAAATTCCATAAGGACGAGGATTTCTCCCAGACCAAAGCTGCCCCCTCCTCCAAACCTGGCTGACATCGGAGGCCCAAACGCGCCCTACAAAATGACACCTGCCAAGGGGGCTCTTGAGTTTGGCTTCTTGGGGAAAAGTGGCTCCATTCCAAACCAACTTGCCTGCGTCCCGTCCCGGGCTTTTGCTACAAAAATTTCATAAGGACGAGGATTCCTCCCAGACCAAAGCTGCCCCCTCCTCCAAACCTGGCTGCCATCGGAGGCCCAAACGCGCCCTACAAAATGACATCTGCCAAGTGGGCTCTTGAGTTTGGCTTCTTGCGGAAAAGTGCCTCCTTTCGGAGTCAACTTGCCTGCGGCTCATGCAGGGCTTTTGCCTACAAAAATTCCATAAGGACGAGGATTTCTCCCAGACCAAAGCTGCCCCCTCCTCCAAACCTGGCTGCCATCGGAGGCCCAAACGCGCCCTACAAAATGACATCTGCCAAGTGGGCTCTTGAGTTTGGCTTCTTGGGGGAAAGTGCCTCCTTTCGGAGCCAACTTGCCTGCGGCCCGTCCTGGGCTTTTGCCTACAAAAATTCCAGAAGGACGAGGATTTCTCCCAGACCAAAGCTGCCCCCTCCTCCAAACCTGGCTGCCATCAGAGGCACAAACGCGCCCTACAAAATGACATCTGCCAAGTGGGCTCTTGAGTTTGGCTTCTTGGGGAAAAGTGCCTCCTTTCGGAGCCAAATTGCCTAACTTGCCTGCGGCCCGTCCTGGGCTTTTGCTACAAAAATTCCATAAGGACGAGGATTTCTCCCAGACCAAAGCTGCCCCCTCCTCCAAACCTGGCTTCCATCGGAGGCCCAAACGCGCCCTACAAAATGACATCTGCCAAGTGGGCTCTTGAGTTTGGCTTTCTGGGGAAATGTGCCTCCTTTCGGAGTCAACTTGCCTGCGGCCCATGCAGGGCTTTTGCCTACAAAAATTCCATAAGGACGAGGATTTCTCCCAGACCAAAGCTGCCCCCTCCTACAAACCTGGCTGCCATCGGAGGCCCAAACGCGCCCTACAAAATGACATCTGCCAAGTGGGCTCTTGAGTTTGGCTTCTTGGGTGGAAGTACCTCCTTTCAAAGCCAACTTGCCTGCGGCCCGTCCTGGGCTTTTGCCTACAAAAATTCCATAAGGACGAGGATTTCTCCCAGACCAAAGCTGCCCCCTCCTCCAAACCTGGCTGCCATCGGAGGCCCAAACGCGCCCCACCAAATGACACCTGCATTGAGGGTTCTTGAGTTTGGCTTTCTGGGGAAAAGTGCCTCCTTTCGGAGTCAACTTGCCTGCGGCCCATGCAGGGCTTTTGCCTACAAAAATTCCAGAAGGACGAGGATTTCTCCCAGACCAAAGCTGCCCCCTCCTCCAAACCTGGCTGCCATCGGAGGCCCAAACGTGCCCTACAAAATGACACCTGCCAAGTGGGCTCTTGAGTTTGGCTTCTTGGGTGGAAGTGCCTCCTTTCAAAGCCAACTTGCCTGCGGCACGTCCTGGGCTTTTGCCTACAAATATTCCATAAGGACGAGGATTTCTCCCAGGCCAAAGCTGCCCCCTCCTCCAAACCTGGCTGCCATCGGAGGCCCAAACGCGCCCTACAAAATGACATCTGCCAAGTGGGCTCTTGAGTTTGGCTTCTTGCGGAAAAGTGCCTCCTTTCAAAGCCAACTTGCCTAACTAGCCTGCGGCCCGTGCTGGGCTTTAGACTACAAAAATTCCATAAGGACGAGGATTTCTCCCAGACCAAAGCTGCCCCCTCCTCCAAACCTGGCTGCCATCGGAGGCCCAAACGCGCCCCACAAAATGACATCTGCATTGAGGGTTCTTGAGTTTGGCTTCTTGGGGAAAAGTGCCTCCTTTCGGAGTCAACTTGCCTAACTTGCCTGCGGCCCATGTGGGGTTTTTGCCTACAAAAATTCCATAAGGACGAGGATTTCTCCCAGACCAAAGCTGCCCCCTCCTCCAAACCTGGCTGACATCGGAGGCCCAAACGCGCCCTACAAAATGACACCTGCCAAGTGGGCTCTTTAGTTTGGCTTCTTGGGGAAAAGTGACTCCTTTCAAAACCAACTTGCCTGCGTCCCGTCCTGGGCTTTTGCTACAAAAATTCCATAAGGACGAGGATTCCTCCCAGACCAAAGCTGCCCCCTCCTCCAAACCTGGCTGCCATCGGAGGCCCAAACGCGCCCTACAAAATGACACCTGCCAAGTCGGCTCTTGAGTTTGGCTTCTTGGGGAAAAGTGACTCCTTTCAAAACCAACTTGCCTGCGTCCCGTCCTGGGCTTTTGCTACAAAAATTCCATAAGGACGAGGATTCCTCCCAGACCAAAGCTGCCCCCTCCTCCAAACCTGGCTGCCATCGGAGGCACAAACGTGCCCTACAAAATGACATCTGCCAAGTGGGCTCTTGAGTTTGGCTTTCTGGGGAAAAGTGCCTCCTTTCGGAGTCAACTTGCCTGCGGCTCATGCAGGGGTTTTGCCTACAAAAATTCCATAAGGACGAGGATTTCTCCCAGACCAAAGCTGCCCCCTCCTCCAAACCTGGCTGCCATCGGAGGCCCAAACGCGCCCTACAAAATGACACCTGCCAAGTGGGCTCTTGAGTTTGGCTTCTTGGGGAAAATTGCCTCCTTTCGGAGCCAACTTGCCGGCGGCCCATGCAGGGCTTTTGCCTACAAAAATTCCATAAGGACGAGGATTTCTCCCAGAACAAAGCTGCCCCCTCCTCCAAACCTGGCTGCCATCGGAGGCCCAAACGCGCCCTACAAAATGACACCTGCCAAGTGGGCTCTTGAGTTTGGCTACTTGGGGAAAAGTGCCTCCTTTCAAAGCCAACTTGCCTAACTTGCCTGCGGCCCGTCCTGGGCTTTTGCCTACAAAAATTCCAGAAGGAGAAGGATTTCTCCCAGACCAAAGCTACTCCCTCCTCCAAACCTGGCTGCCATCGGAGGCCCAAACGCGCCCTACAAAATGACATCTGCATTGTGGGCTCTTGAGTTTGGCTTCTTGGGGAAAAGTGCCTCCTTTCGGAGTCAACTTGCCTAACTTGCCTGCGGCCCATGTGGGGTTTTTGCCTACAAAACTTCCATAAGGACGAGGATTTCTCCCAGACCAAAGCTGCCCCCTCCTCCAAACCTGGCTGCCATCAGAGGCCCAAACGCGCCCCACAAAATGACATCTGCATTGAGGGTTCTTGAGTTTGGCTTCTTGGGGAAAAGTGCCTCCTTTCGGAGCCAACTTGCCTAACTTGCCTGCGGCCCGTCCTGGGCTTTTGCCTCCAAAAATTCCATAAGGACGAGGATTTCTCCCAGACCAAAGCTGCCCCCTCCTCCAAACCTGGCTGCCATCGGAGGCCCAAACGCGCCCTACAAAATGACATCTGCCAAGTGGGCTCTTGAGTTTGGCTTCTTGGGGAAAAGTGCCTCCTTTAGGAGCCAAATTGCCTAACTTGCCTGCGGCCCGTCCTGGGCTTTTGCCTCCAAAAATTCCAGAAGGACGAGGATTTCTCCCAGACCAAAGCTGCTCCCTCCTCCAAACCTGGCTGCCATCGGAGGCCCAAACGCGCCCCACAAAATGACACCTGCATTGAGGGTTCTTGAGTTTGGCTTCCTGGGGAAAAGTGCCTCCTTTCGGAGTCAACTTGCCTGCGGCCCATGCAGGGCTTTTGCCTCCAAAAATTCCATAAGGACGAGGATTTCTCCCAGACCAAAGCTGCCCCCTCCTCCAAACCTGGCTGCCATCGGAGGCCCAAACGCGCCCCACCAAATGACACCTGCATTGAGGGTTCTTGAGTTTGGCTTCCTGGGGAAAAGTGCCTCCTTTCGGAGTCAACTTGCCTGCGGCCCATGCAGGGCTTTTGCCTACAAAAATTCCATAAGGACGAGGATTTCTCCCAGACCAAAGCTGCCCCCTCCTCCAAACCTGGCTGCCATCGGAGGCCCAAACGCGCCCTACAAAATGACATCTGCCAAGTGGGCTCTTGAGTTTGGCTTCTTGCGCAAAAGTGCCTCCTTTCAAAGCCAACTTGCCTAACTAGCCTGCGGCCCGTGCTGGGCTTTAGACTACAAAAATTCCATAAGGACGAGGATTTCTCCCAGACCAAAGCTGCCCCCTCCTCCAAACCTGGCTGCCATCGGAGGCCCAAACGCGCCCCACAAAATGACATCTGCATTGAGGGTTCTTGAGTTTGGCTTCTTGGGGAAAAGTGCCTCCTTTCGGAGTCAACTTGCCTAACTTGCCTGCGGCCCATGTGGGGTTTTTGCCTACAAAAATTCCATAAGGACGAGGATTTCTCCCAGACCAAAGCTGCCCCCTCCTCCAAACCTGGCTGCCATCGGAGGCCCAAACGCGCCCTACAAAATGACACCTGCCAAGTCGGTTCTTGAGTTTGGCTTCTTGGGGAAAAGTGACTCCTTTCAAAACCAACTTGCCTGCGTCCCGTCCTGGGCTTTTCCTACAAAAATTCCATAAGGACGAGGATTCCTCCCAGACCAAAGCTGCCCCCTCCTCCAAACCTGGCTGCCATCGGAGGCCCAAACGCGCCCTACAAAATGACACCTGCCAAGTCGGCTCTTGAGTTTGGCTTCTTGGGGAAAAGTGACTCCTTTCAAAACCAACTTGCCTGCGTCCCGTCCTGGGCTTTTGCTACAAAAATTCCATAAGGACGAGGATTCCTCCCAGACCAAAGCTGCCCCCTCCTCCAAACCTGGCTGCCATCGGAGGCCCAAACGCGCCCTACAAAATGACATCTGCCAAGTGGGCTCTTGAGTTTGGCTTTCTGGGGAAAAGTGCCTCCTTTCGGAGTCAACTTGCCTGCGGCTCATGCAGGGGTTTTGCCTACAAAAATTCCATAAGGACGAGGATTTCTCCCAGACCAAAGCTGCCCCCTCCTCCAAACCTGGCTGCCATCGGAGGCCCAAACGCGCCCTACAAAATGACACCTGCCAAGTGGGCTCTTGAGTTTGGCTTCTTGGGGAAAAGTGCCTCCTTTCAAAGCCAACTTGCCTAACTTGCCTGCGGCCCATGCAGGGCTTTTGCCTACAAAAATTCCAGAAGGACAAGGATTTCTCCCAGACCAAAGCTGCTCCCTCCTCCTAACCTGGCTGCCATCGGAGGCCCAAACGCGCCCTACAAAATGACATCTGCCAAGTGGGCTCTTGAGTTTGGCTTCTTGGGGAAAAGTGACTCCTTTCAAAACCAACTTGCCTGCGTCCCGTCCCGGGCTTTTGCTACAAAAATTCCATAAGGACGAGGATTCCTCCCAGACCAAAGCTGCCCCCTCCGCCAAACCTGGCTGCCATCGGAGGCCCAAACGCGCCCTACAAAATGACATCTGCCAAGCGGGCTCTTGAGTTTGGCTTCTTGGGGAAAAGTGCCTCCTTTCGGAGTCAACTTGCCGGCGGCCCATGCAGGGCTTTTGCCTCCAAAAATTCCATAAGGACGAGGATTTCTCCCAGACCAAAGCTGCCCCCTCCTCCAAACCTGGCTGCCATCGGAGGCCCAAACGCGCCCTACAAAATGACACCTGCCAAGTGGGCTCTTGAGTTTGGCTTCTTGGGGAAAAGTGCCTCCTTTCGGAGCCAACTTGCCTAACTAGCCTGCGGCCTGTGCTGGGCTTTTGCCTACAAAAATTCCATAAGGACGAGGATTTCTCCCAGACCAAAGCTGCCCCCTCCTCCAAACCTGGCTGCCATCAGAGGCCCAAACGCGCCCTACAAAATGACATCTGCCAAGTGGGCTCTTGAGTTTGGCTTCTTGGGGAAAAGTGCCTCCTTTCGGAGCCAAATTGCCTAACTTGCCTGCGGCCCGTCCTGGGCTTTTGCCTCCAAAAATTCCAGAAGGACGAGGATTTCTCCCAGACCAAAGCTGCCCCCTCCTCCAAACCTGGCTGCCATCGGAGGCCCAAACGCGCCCCACAAAATGACACCTGCATTGAGAGTTCTTGAGTTTGGCTTCCTGGGGAAAAGTGCCTCCTTTCGGAGTCAACTTGCCTGCGGCCCATGCAGGGCTTTTGCCTACAAAAATTCCAGAAGGACGAGGATTTCTCCCAGACCAAAGCTGCCCCCTCCTCCAAACCTGGCTGCCATCGGAGGCCCAAACGTGCCCTACAAAATGACACCTGCCAAGTGGGCTCTTGAGTTTGGCTTCTTGGGTGGAAGTGCCTCCTTTCAAAGCCAACTTGCCTAACTTGCCTGCGGCCCATGTGGGGTTTTTGCCTACAAAAATTCCATAAGGACGAGGATTTCTCCCAGACCAAAGCTGCCCCCTCCTCCAAACCTGGCTGACATCGGAGGCCCAAACGCGCCCTACAAAATGACACCTGCCAAGTCGGCTCTTGAGTTTGGCTTCTTGGGGAAAAGTGACTCCTTTCAAAACCAACTTGCCTGCGTCCCGTCCTGGGCTTTTGCTACAAAAATTCCATAAGGACGAGGATTCCTCCCAGACCAAAGCTGCCCCCTCCTCCAAACCTGGCTGCCATCGGAGGCCCAAACGCGCCCTACAAAATGACATCTGCCAAGTGGGCTCTTGAGTTTGGCTTTCTGGGGAAAAGTGCCTCCTTTCGGAGTCAACTTGCCTGCGGCTCATGCAGGGGTTTTGCCTACAAAAATTCCATAAGGACGAGGATTTCTCCCAGACCAAAGCTGCCCCCTCCTCCAAACCTGGCTGCCATCGGAGGCCCAAACGCGCCCTACAAAATGACACCTGCCAAGTGGGCTCTTGAGTTTGGCTTCTTGGGGAAAATTGCCTCCTTTCGGAGTCAACTTGCCGGCGGCCAATGCAGGGCTTTTGCCTACAAAAATTCCATAAGGACGAGGATTCCTCCCAGAACAAAGCTGCCCCCTCCTCCAAACCTGGCTGCCATCGGAGGCCCAAACGCGCCCTACAAAATGACATCTGCATTGTGGGTTCTTGAGTTTGGCTTCTTGGGGAAAAGTGCCTCCTTTCGGAGCCAACTTGCCTAACTTGCCTGCGGCCCGTCCTGGGCTTTTGAGTACAAAAATTCCATAAGGACGAGGATTTCTCCCAGACCAAAGCTGCCCCCTCCTCCAAACCTGGCTGCCATCGGAGGCCCAAACGCGCCCTACAAAATGACACCTGCCAAGTGGGCTCTTGAGTTTGGCTTCTTGGGGAAAATTGCCTCCTTTCAAAGCCAACTTGCCTAACTTGCCTGCGGCCCGTCCTGGGCTTTTGCCTACAAAAATTCCAGAAGGACAAGGATTTCTCCCAGACCAAAGCTGCTCCCTCCTCCAAACCTGGCTGCCATCGGAGGCCCAAACGCGCCCTACAAAATGACATCTGCCAAGTGGGCTCTTGAGTTTGGCTTCTTGGGGAAAAGTGACTCCTTTCAAAACCAACTTGCCTGCGTCCCGTCCCGGACGTTTGCTACAAAAATTCCATAAGGACGAGGATTCCTCCCAGACCAAAGCTGCCCCATCCGCCAAACCTGGCTGCCATCGGAGGCCCAAACGCGCCCTACAAAATGACATCTGCCAAGCGGGCTCTTGAGTTTGGCTTCTTGGGGAAAAGTGACTCCTTTCAAAACCAACTTGCCTAACTAGCCTGCGGCCTGTGCTGGGCTTTTGCCTACAAAAATTCCATAAGGACGAGGATTTCTCCCAGACCAAAGCTGCCCCCTCCTCCAAACCTGGCTGCCATCAGAGGCCCAAACGCGCCCTACAAAATGACATCTGCCAAGTGGGCTCTTGAGTTTGGCTTCTTGGGGAAAAGTGCCTCCTTTCGGAGCCAAATTGCCTAACTTGACTGCGGCCCGTCCTGGGCTTTTGCCTCCAAAAATTCCAGAAGGACGAGGATTTCTCCCAGACCAAAGCTGCCCCCTCCTCCAAACCTGGCTGCCATCGGAGGCCCAAACGCGCCCCACCAAATGACACCTGCATTGAGGGTTCTTGAGTTTGGCTTCCTGGGGAAAAGTGCCTCCTTTCGGAGTCAACTTGCCTGCGGCCCATGCAGGGGTTTTGCCTACAAAAATTCCAGAAGGACGAGGATTTCTCCCAGACCAAAGCTGCCCCCTCCTCCAAACCTGGCTGCCATCGGAGGCCCAAACGTGCCCTACAAAATGACACCTGCCAAGTGGGCTCTTGAGTTTGGCTTCTTGGGTGGAAGTGCCTCCTTTCAAAGCCAACTTGCCTGCGGCACGTCCTGGGCTTTTCCCTACAAAAATTCCATAAGGACGAGGATTTCTCCCAGACCAAAGCTGCCCCCTCCTCCAAACCTGGCTGCCATCGGAGGCCCAAACGCGCCCTACAAAATGACACCTGCCAAGTGGGCTCTTGAGTTTGGCTACTTGGGGAAAAGTGCCTCCTTTCAAAGCCAACTTGCCTAACTTGCCTGCGGCCCGTCCTGGGCTTTTGCCTACAAAAATTCCAGAAGGAGAAGGATTTCTCCCAGACCAAAGCTACTCCCTCCTCCAAACCTGGCTGCCATCGGAGGCCCAAACGCGCCCTACAAAATGACATCTGCATTGTGGGCTCTTGAGTTTGGCTTCTTGGGGAAAAGTGCCTCCTTTCGGAGTCAACTTGCCTAACTTGCCTGCGGCCCATGTGGGGTTTTTGCCTACAAAACTTCCATAAGGACGAGGATTTCTCCCAGACCAAAGCTGCCCCCTCCTCCAAACCTGGCTGCCATCAGAGGCCCAAACGCGCCCCACAAAATGACATCTGCATTGAGGGTTCTTGAGTTTGGCTTCTTGGGGAAAAGTGCCTCCTTTCGGAGCCAACTTGCCTAACTTGCCTGCGGCCCGTCCTGGGCTTTTGCCTCCAAAAATTCCATAAGGACGAGGATTTCTCCCAGACCAAAGCTGCCCCCTCCTCCAAACCTGGCTGCCATCGGAGGCCCAAACGCGCCCTACAAAATGACATCTGCCAAGTGGGCTCTTGAGTTTGGCTTCTTGGGGAAAAGTGCCTCCTTTAGGAGCCAAATTGCCTAACTTGCCTGCGGCCCGTCCTGGGCTTTTGCCTCCAAAAATTCCAGAAGGACGAGGATTTCTCCCAGACCAAAGCTGCTCCCTCCTCCAAACCTGGCTGCCATCGGAGGCCCAAACGCGCCCCACAAAATGACACCTGCATTGAGGGTTCTTGAGTTTGGCTTCCTGGGGAAAAGTGCCTCCTTTCGGAGTCAACTTGCCTGCGGCCCATGCAGGGCTTTTGCCTCCAAAAATTCCATAAGGACGAGGATTTCTCCCAGACCAAAGCTGCCCCCTCCTCCAAACCTGGCTGCCATCGGAGGCCCAAACGCGCCCCACCAAATGACACCTGCATTGAGGGTTCTTGAGTTTGGCTTCCTGGGGAAAAGTGCCTCCTTTCGGAGTCAACTTGCCTGCGGCCCATGCAGGGCTTTTGCCTACAAAAATTCCATAAGGACGAGGATTTCTCCCAGACCAAAGCTGCCCCCTCCTCCAAACCTGGCTGCCATCGGAGGCCCAAACGTGCCCTACAAAATGACACCTGCCAAGTGGGCTCTTGAGTTTGGCTTCTTGGGTGGAAGGGCCTCATTTCAAAGCCAACTTGCCTGCGGCACGTCCTGGGCTTTTGAGTACAAAAATTCCATAAGGACGAGGATTTCTCCCAGACCAAAGCTGCCCCCTCCTCCAAACCTGGCTGCCATCGGAGGCCCAAACGCGCCCTACAAAATGACACCTGCCAAGTGGGCTCTTGAGTTTGGCTTCTTGGGTGGAAGGGCCTCATTTCAAAGCCAACTTGCCTGCGGCACGTCCTGGGCTTTTGAGTACAAAAATTCCATAAGGACGAGGATTTCTCCCAGACCAAAGCTGCCCCCTCCTCCAAACCTGGCTGCCATCGGAGGCCCAAACGCGCCCTACAAAATGACATCTGCCAAGTGGGCTCTTGAGTTTGGCTTCTTGCGGAAAAGTGCCTCCTTTCAAAGCCAACTTGCCTAACTAGCCTGCGGCCCGTGCTGGGCTTTAGACTACAAAAATTCCATAAGGACGAGGATTTCTCCCAGACCAAAGCTGCCCCCTCCTCCAAACCTGGCTGCCATCGGAGGCCCAAACGCGCCCTACAAAATGACACCTGCCAAGTCGGCTCTTGAGTTTGGCTTCTTGGGGAAAAGTGACTCCTTTCAAAACCAACTTGCCTGCGTCCCGTCCTGGGCTTTTGCTACAAAAATTCCATAAGGACGAGGATTCCTCCCAGACCAAAGCTGCCCCCTCCTCCAAACCTGGCTGCCATCGGAGGCCCAAACGCGCCCTACAAAATGACATCTGCCAAGTGGGCTCTTGAGTTTGGCTTTCTGGGGAAAAGTGCCTCATTTCGGAGTCAACTTGCCTGCGGCTCATGCAGGGGTTTTGCCTCCAAAAATTCCATAAGGACGAGGATTTCTCCCAGACCAAAGCTGCCCCCTCCTCCAAACCTGGCTGCCATCGGAGGCCCAAACGCGCCCTACAAAATGACACCTGCCAAGTGGGCTCTTGAGTTTGGCTTCTTGGGGAAAATTGCCTCCTTTCGGAGTCAACTTGCCGGCGGCCCATGCAGGGCTTTTGCCTACAAAAATTCCATAAGGACGAGGATTTATCCCAGAACAAAGCTGCCCCCTCCTCCAAACCTGGCTGCCATCAGAGGCCCAAACGCGCCCTACAAAATGACATCTGCCAAGTGGGCTCTTGAGTTTGGCTTCTTGGGGAAAAGTGCCTCCTTTCGGAGCCAAATTGCCTAACTTGCCTGCGGCCCGTCCTGGGCTTTTGAGTACGAAAATTCCATAAGGACGAGGATTTCTCCCAGTCCAAAGCTGCCCCCTCCTCCAAACCTGGCTGCCATCGGAGGCCCAAACGCGCCCTACAAAATGACACCTGCCAAGTGGGCTCTTGAGTTTGGCTTCTTGGGGAAAAGTGCCTCCTTTCAAAGCCAACTTGCCTAACTTGCCTGCGGCCCATGCAGGGCTTTTGCCTACAAAAATTCCAGAAGGACAAGGATTTCTCCCAGACCAAAGCTGCTCCCTCCTCCAAACCTGGCTGCCATCGGAGGCCCAAACGCGCCCTACAAAATGACATCTGCCAAGTGGGCTCTTGAGTTTGGCTTCTTGGGGAAAAGTGACTCCTTTCAAAACCAACTTGCCTGCGTCCCGTCCCGGGCTTTTGCTACAAAAATTCCATAAGGACGAGGATTCCTCCCAGACCAAAGCTGCCCCCTCCGCCAAACCTGGCTGCCATCGGAGGCCCAAACGCGCCCTACAAAATGACATCTGCCAAGCGGGCTCTTGAGTTTGGCTTCTTGGGGAAAAGTGCCTCCTTTCGGAGTCAACTTGCCGGCGGCCCATGCAGGGCTTTTGCCTCCAAAAATTCCATAAGGACGAGGATTTCTCCCAGACCAAAGCTGCCCCCTCCTCCAAACCTGGCTGCCATCGGAGGCCCAAACGCGCCCTACAAAATGACACCTGCCAAGTGGGCTCTTGAGTTTGGCTTCTTGGGGAAAAGTGCCTCCTTTCGGAGCCAACTTGCCTAACTAGCCTGCGGCCTGTGCTGGGCTTTTGCCTACAAAAATTCCATAAGGACGAGGATTTCTCCCAGACCAAAGCTGCCCCCTCCTCCAAACCTGGCTGCCATCAGAGGCCCAAACGCGCCCTACAAAATGACATCTGCCAAGTGGGCTCTTGAGTTTGGCTTCTTGGGGAAAAGTGCCTCCTTTCGGAGCCAAATTGCCTAACTTGCCTGCGGCCCGTCCTGGGCTTTTGCCTCCAAAAATTCCAGAAGGACGAGGATTTCTCCCAGACCAAAGCTGCCCCCTCCTCCAAACCTGGCTGCCATCGGAGGCCCAAACGCGCCCCACAAAATGACACCTGCATTGAGGGTTCTTGAGTTTGGCTTCCTGGGGAAAAGTGCCTCCTTTCGGAGTCAACTTGCCTGCGGCCCATGCAGGGCTTTTGCCTACAAAAATTCCAGAAGGACGAGGATTTCTCCCAGACCAAAGCTGCCCCCTCCTCCAAACCTGGCTGCCATCGGAGGCCCAAACGTGCCCTACAAAATGACACCTGCCAAGTGGGCTCTTGAGTTTGGCTTCTTGGGTGGAAGTGCCTCCTTTCAAAGCCAACTTGCCTAACTTGCCTGCGGCCCATGTGGGGTTTTTGCCTACAAAAATTCCATAAGGACGAGGATTTCTCCCAGACCAAAGCTGCCCCCTCCTCCAAACCTGGCTGACATCGGAGGCCCAAACGCGCCCTACAAAATGACACCTGCCAAGTCGGCTCTTGAGTTTGGCTTCTTGGGGAAAAGTGACTCCTTTCAAAACCAACTTGCCTGCGTCCCGTCCTGGGCTTTTGCTACAAAAATTCCATAAGGACGAGGATTCCTCCCAGACCAAAGCTGCCCCCTCCTCCAAACCTGGCTGCCATCGGAGGCCCAAACGCGCCCTACAAAATGACATCTGCCAAGTGGGCTCTTGAGTTTGGCTTTCTGGGGAAAAGTGCCTCCTTTCGGAGTCAACTTGCCTGCGGCTCATGCAGGGGTTTTGCCTCCAAAAATTCCATAAGGACGAGGATTTCTCCCAGACCAAAGCTGCCCCCTCCTCCAAACCTGGCTGCCATCGGAGGCCCAAATGCGCCCTACAAAATGACACCTGCCAAGTGGGCTCTTGAGTTTGGCTTCTTGGGGAAAATTGCCTCCTTTCGGAGTCAACTTGCCGGCGGCCAATGCAGGGCTTTTGCCTACAAAAATTCCATAAGGACGAGGATTTCTCCCAGAACAAAGCTGCCCCCTCCTCCAAACCTGGCTGCCATCGGAGGCCCAAACGCGCCCTACAAAATGACATCTGCATTGTGGGTTCTTGAGTTTGGCTTCTTGGGGAAAAGTGCCTCCTTTCGGAGCCAACTTGCCTAACTTGCCTGCGGCCCGTCCTGGGCTTTTGAGTACAAAAATTCCATAAGGACGAGGATTTCTCCCAGACCAAAGCTGCCCCCTCCTCCAAACCTGGCTGCCATCGGAGGCCCAAACGCGCCCTACAAAATGACACCTGCCAAGTGGGCTCTTGAGTTTGGCTTCTTGGGGAAAATTGCCTCCTTTCAAAGCCAACTTGCCTAACTTGCCTGCGGCCCGTCCTGGGCTTTTGCCTACAAAAATTCCAGAAGGACAAGGATTTCTCCCAGACCAAAGCTGCTCCCTCCTCCAAACCTGGCTGCCATCGGAGGCCCAAACGCGCCCTACAAAATGACATCTGCCAAGTGGGCTCTTGAGTTTGGCTTCTTGGGGAAAAGTGACTCCTTTCAAAACCAACTTGCCTGCGTCCCGTCCCGGACGTTTGCTACAAAAATTCCATAAGGACGAGGATTCCTCCCAGACCAAAGCTGCCCCATCCGCCAAACCTGGCTGCCATCGGAGGCCCAAACGCGCCCTACAAAATGACATCTGCCAAGCGGGCTCTTGAGTTTGGCTTCTTGGGGAAAAGTGACTCCTTTCAAAACCAACTTGCCTAACTAGCCTGCGGCCTGTGCTGGGCTTTTGCCTACAAAAATTCCATAAGGACGAGGATTTCTCCCAGACCAAAGCTGCCCCCTCCTCCAAACCTGGCTGCCATCAGAGGCCCAAACGCGCCCTACAAAATGACATCTGCCAAGTGGGCTCTTGAGTTTGGCTTCTTGGGGAAAAGTGCCTCCTTTCGGAGCCAAATTGCCTAACTTGACTGCGGCCCGTCCTGGGCTTTTGCCTCCAAAAATTCCAGAAGGACGAGGATTTCTCCCAGACCAAAGCTGCCCCCTCCTCCAAACCTGGCTGCCATCGGAGGCCCAAACGCGCCCCACCAAATGACACCTGCATTGAGGGTTCTTGAGTTTGGCTTCCTGGGGAAAAGTGCCTCCTTTCGGAGTCAACTTGCCTGCGGCCCATGCAGGGGTTTTGCCTACAAAAATTCCAGAAGGACGAGGATTTCTCCCAGACCAAAGCTGCCCCCTCCTCCAAACCTGGCTGCCATCGGAGGCCCAAACGTGCCCTACAAAATGACACCTGCCAAGTGGGCTCTTGAGTTTGGCTTCTTGGGTGGAAGTGCCTCCTTTCAAAGCCAACTTGCCTGCGGCACGTCCTGGGCTTTTCCCTACAAAAATTCCATAAGGACGAGGATTTCTCCCAGACCAAAGCTGCCCCCTCCTCCAAACCTGGCTGCCATCGGAGGCCCAAACGCGCCCTACAAAATGACATCTGCATTGTGGGTTCTTGAGTTTGGCTTCTTGGGGAAAAGTGCCTCCTTTCGGAGCCAACTTGCCTAACTTGCCTGCGGCCCGTCCTGGGCTTTTGAGTACAAAAATTCCATAAGGACGAGGATTTCTCCCAGACCAAAGCTGCCCCCTCCTCCAAACCTGGCTGCCATCGGAGGCCCAAACGCGCCCTACAAAATGACACCTGCCAAGTGGGCTCTTGAGTTTGGCTTCTTGGGGAAAAGTGCCTCCTTTCAAAGCCAACTTGCCTAACTTGCCTGCGGACCGTCCTGGGCTTTTGCCTACAAAAATTCCAGAAGGACAAGGATTTCTCCCAGACCAAAGCTGCCCCCTCCTCCAAACCTGGCTGCCATCGGAGGCCCAAACGCGCCCTACAAAATGACATCTGCATTGTGGGTTCTTGAGTTTGGCTTCTTGGGGAAAAGTGACTCCTTTCAAAACCAACTTGCCTGCGTCCCGTCCCGGACGTTTGCTACAAAAATTCCATAAGGACGAGGATTCCTCCCAGACCAAAGCTGCCCCCTCCGCCAAACCTGGCTGCCATCGGAGGCCCAAACGCGCCCTACAAAATGACATCTGCCAAGCGGGCTCTTGAGTTTGGCTTCTTGGGGAAAAGTGCCTCCTTTCGGAGTCAACTTGCCTGCGGCCCATGCAGGGCTTTTGCCTCCAAAAATTCCATAAGGACGAGGATTTCTCCCAGACCAAAACTGCCCCCTCCTCCAAACCTGGCTGCCATCGGAGGCCCAAACGCGCCCTACAAAATGACACCTGCCAAGTGGGCTCTTGAGTTTGGCTTCTTGGGGAAAAGTGCCTCCTTTCGGAGCCATCTTGCCTAACTAGCCTGCGGCCTGTGCTGGGCTTTTGCCTACAAAACTTCCATAAGGACGAGGATTTCTCCCAGACCAAAGCTGCCCCCTCCTCCAAACCTGGCTGCCATCAGAGGCCCAAACGCGCCCTACAAAATGACATCTGCCAAGTGGGCTCTTGAGTTTGGCTTCTTGGGGAAAAGTGCCTCCTTTCGGAGCCAAATTGCCTAACTTGCCTGCGGCCCGTCCTGGGCTTTTGCCTCCAAAAATTCCATAAGGACGAGGATTTCTCCCAGACCAAAGCTGCCCCCTCCTCCAAACCTGGCTGCCATCGGAGGCCCAAACGCGCCCCACAAAATGACACCTGCATTGAGGGTTCTTGAGTTTGGCTTCCTGGGGAAAAGTGCCTCCTTTCGGAGTCAACTTGCCTGCGGCCCGTCCTGGGCTTTTGAGTACAAAAATTCCATAAGGACGAGGATTTCTCCCAGACCAAAGCTGCCCCCTCCTCCAAACCTGGCTGCCATCGGAGGCCCAAACGTGCCCTACAAAATGACACCTGCCAAGTGGGCTCTTGAGTTTGGCTTCTTGGGTGGAAGTGCCTCCTTTCAAAGCCAACTTGCCTAACTTGCCTGCGGCCCATGTGGGGTTTTTGCCTACAAAAATTCCATAAGGACGAGGATTTCTCCCAGACCAAAGCTGCCCCCTCCTCCAAACCTGGCTGACATCGGAGGCCCAAACGCGCCCTACAAAATGACACCTGCCAAGTGGGCTCTTGAGTTTGGCTTCTTGGGGAAAAGTGACTCCTTTCAAAACCAACTTGCCTGCGTCCCGTCCTGGGCTTTTGCTACAAAAATTCCATAAGGACGAGGATTCCTCCCAGACCAAAGATGCCCCCTCCTCCAAACCTGGCTGCCATCGGAGGCCCAAACGCGCCCTACAAAATGACATCTGCCAAGTGGGCTCTTGAGTTTGGCTTTCTGGGGAAAAGTGCCTCCTTTCGGAGTCAACTTGCCTGCGGCTCATGCAGGGGTTTTGCCTACAAAAATTCCATAAGGACGAGGATTTCTCCCAGACCAAAGCTGCCCCCTCCTCCAAACCTGGCTGCCATCGGAGGCCCAAACGCGCCCTACAAAATGACACCTGCCAAGTGGGCTCTTGAGTTTGGCTTCTTGGGGAAAATTGCCTCCTTTCGGAGTCAACTTGCCGGCGGCCCATGCAGGGCTTTTGCCTACAAAAATTCCATAAGGACGAGGATTTCTCCCAGAACAAAGCTGCCCCCTCCTCCAAACCTGGCTGCCATCGGAGGCCCAAACGCGCCCTACAAAATGACATCTGCATTGTGGGTTCTTGAGTTTGGCTTCTTGGGGAAAAGTGCCTCCTTTCGGAGCCAACTTGCCTAACTTGCCTGCGGCCCGTCCTGGGCTTTTGAGTACAAAAATTCCATAAGGACGAGGATTTCTCCCAGACCAAAGCTGCCCCCTCCTCCAAACCTGGCTGCCATCGGAGGCCCAAACGCGCCCTACAAAATGACACCTGCCAAGTGGGCTCTTGAGTTTGGCTTCTTGGGGAAAAGTGCCTCCTTTCAAAGCCAACTTGCCTAACTTGCCTGCGGCCCGTCCTGGGCTTTTGCCTACAAAAATTCCAGAAGGACAAGGATTTCTCCCAGACCAAAGCTGCTCCCTCCTCCAAACCTGGCTGCCATCGGAGGCCCAAACGCGCCCTACAAAATGACATCTGCATTGTGGGCTCTTGAGTTTGGCTTCTTGGGGAAAAGTGCCTCCTTTCGGAGTCAACTTGCCTAACTTGCCTGCGGCCCATGTGGGGTTTTTGTCGACAAAAATTCCATAAGGACGAGGATTTCTCCCAGACCAAAGCTGCCCCCTCCTCCAAACCTGGCTGCCATCAGAGGCCCAAAGGCGCCCTACAAAATGACACCTGCCAAGTCGGCTCTCGAGTTTGGCTTCTTGGGGAAAAGTGACTCCTTTCAAAACCAACTTGCCTGCGTCCCGTCCTGGGCTTTTGCTACAAAAATTCCATAAGGACGAGGATTCCTCCCAGACCAAAGCTGCCCCCTCCTCCAAACCTGGCTGCCATCGGAGGCCCAAACGCGCCCTACAAAATGACATCTGCCAAGTGGGCTCTTGAGTTTGGCTTTCTGGGGAAAAGTGCCTCCTTTCGGAGTCAACTTGCCTGCGGCCGGTGCTGGGCTTTTGCCTACAAAAATTCCATAAGGACGAGGATTTCTCCCAGACCAAAGCTGCCCCCTCCTCCAAACCTGGCTGCCATCGGAGGCCCAAACGCGCCCTACAAAATGACACCTGCCAAGTGGGCTCTTGAGTTTGGCTTCTTGGGGAAAAGTGCCTCCTTTCAAAGCCAACTTGCCTAACTTGCCTGCGGCCCGTCCTGGGCTTTTGCCTACAAAAATTCCAGAAGGACAAGGATTTCTCCCAGACCAAAGCTGCTCCCTCCTCCAAACCTGGCTGCCATCGGAGGCCCAAACGCGCCCTACAAAATGACATCTGCATTGTGGGCTCTTGAGTTTGGCTTCTTGGGGAAAAGTGACTCCTTTCAAAACCAACTTGCCTAACTTGCCTGCGGCCCATGCGGGGTTTTTGCCTACAAAAATTCCATAAGGACGAGGATTTCTCCCAGACCAAAGCTGCCCCCTCCTCCAAACCTGGCTGCCATCGGAGGCCCAAAGGCGCCCTACAAAATGACACCTGCCAAGTCGGCTCTTGAGTTTGGCTTCTTGGGGAAAAGTGACTCCTTTCAAAACCAACTTGCCTGCGTCCCGTCCTGGGCTTTTGCTACAAAAATTCCATAAGGACGAGGATTCCTCCCAGACCAAAGCTGCCCCCTCCTCCAAACCTGGCTGCCATCGGAGGCCCAAACGCGCCCTACAAAATGACATCTGCCAAGCGGGCTCTTGAGTTTGGCTTTCTGGGGAAAAGTGCCTCCTTTCGGAGTCAACTTGCCTGCGGCTCATGCAGGGGTTTTGCCTACAAAAATTCCATAAGGACGAGGATTTCTCCCAGACCAAAGCTGCCCCCTCCTCCAAACCTGGCTGCCATCGGAGGCCCAAACGCGCCCTACAAAATGACACCTGCCAAGTGGGCTCTTGAGTTTGGCTTCTTGGGGAAAAGTGCCTCCTTTCGGAGCCATCTTGCCTAACTAGCCTGCGGCCTGTGCTGGGCTTTTGCCTACAAAACTTCCATAAGGACGAGGATTTCTCCCAGACCAAAGCTGCCCCCTCCTCCAAACCTGGCTGCCATCAGAGGCCCAAACGCGCCCCACAAAATGACACCTGCATTGAGGGTTCTTGAGTTTGGCATCCTGGGGAAAAGTGCCTCCTTTCGGAGTCAACTTGCCTGCGGCCCATGCAGGGCTTTTGCCTACAAAAATTCCAGAAGGACGAGGATTTCTCCCAGACCAAAGCTGCCCCCTCCTCCAAACCTGGCTGCCATCGGAGGCCCAAACGCGCCCTACAAAATGACACCTGCCAAGTGGGCTCTTGAGTTTGGCTTCTTGGGTGGAAGTGCCTCCTTTCAAAGCCAACTTGCCTAACTTGCCTGCGGCCCATGTGGGGTTTTTGCCTACAAAAATTCCATAAGGACGAGGATTTCTCCCAGACCAAAGCTGCCCCCTCCTCCAAACCTGGCTGCCATCGGAGGCCCAAACGCGCCCTACAAAATGACACCTGCCAAGTCAGCTCTTGAGTTTGGCTTCTTGGGGAAAAGTGACTCCTTTCAAAACCAACTTGCCTGTGTCCCGTCCTGGGCTTTTGCTACAAAAATTCCATAAGGACGAGGATTCCTCCCAGACCAAAGCTGCCCCCTCCTCCAAACCTGGCTGCCATCGGAGGCCCAAACGCGCCCTACAAAATGACATCTGCCAAGTGGGCTCTTGAGTTTGGCTTTCTGGGGAAAAGTGCCTCCTTTCGGAGTCAACTTGCCTGCGGCTCATGCAGGGGTTTTGCCTACAAAAATTCCATAAGGACGAGGATTTCTCCCAGACCAAAGCTGCCCCCTCCTCCAAACCTGGCTGCCATCGGAGGCCCAAACGCGCCCTACAAAATGACACCTGCCAAGTGGGCTCTTGAGTTTGGCTTCTTGGGGAAAATTGCCTCCTTTCGGAGTCAACTTGCCGGCGGCCCATGCAGGGCTTTTGCCTACAAAAATTCCATAAGGACGAGGATTTCTCCCAGAACAAAGCTGCCCCCTCCTCCAAACCTGGCTGCCATCAGAGGCCCAAACGCGCCCTACAAAATGACATCTGCATTGTGGGTTCTTGAGTTTGGCTTCTTGGGGAAAAGTGCCTCCTTTCGGAGCCAACTTGCCTAACTTGCCTGCGGCCCGTCCTGGGCTTTTGAGTACAAAAATTCCATAAGGACGAGGATTTCTCCCAGACCAAAGCTGCCCCCTCCTCCAAACCTGGCTGCCATCGGAGGCCCAAACGCGCCCTACAAAATGACACCTGCCAAGTGGGCTCTTGAGTTTGGCTTCTTGGGGAAAAGTGCCTCCTTTCAAAGCCAACTTGCCTAACTTGCCTGCGGCCCGTCCTGGGCTTTTGCCTCCAAAAATTCCAGAAGGACAAGGATTTCTCCCAGACCAAAGCTGCTCCCTCCTCCAAACCTGGCTGCCATCGGAGGCCCAAACGCGCCCTACAAAATGACATCTGCATTGTGGGCTCTTGAGTTTGGCTTCTTGGGGAAAAGTGCCTCCTTTCGGAGTCAACTTGCCTAACTTGCCTGCGGCCCATGTGGGGTTTTTGCCTACAAAAATTCCATAAGGACGAGGATTACTCCCAGACCAAAGCTGCCCCCTCCTCCAAACCTGGCTGCCATCGGAGGCCCAAAGGCGCCCTACAAAATGACACCTGCCAAGTCGGCTCTTGAGTTTGGCTTCTTGGGGAAAAGTGACTCCTTTCAAAACCAACTTGCCTGCGTCCCGTCCTGGGCTTTTGCTACAAAAATTCCATAAGGACGAGGATTCCTCCCAGACCAAAGCTGCCCCCTCCTCCAAACCTGGCTGCCATCGGAGGCCCAAACGCGCCCTACAAAATGACATCTGCCGAGTGGGCCCTTGAGTTTGGCTTTCTGGGGAAAAGTGCCTCCTTTCGGAGTCAACTTGCCTGCGGCTCATGCAGGGGTTTTGCCTCCAAAAATTCCATAAGGACGAGGATTTCTCCCAGACCAAAGCTGCCCCCTCCTCCAAACCTGGCTGCCATCGGAGGCCCAAACGCGCCCTACAAAATGACACCTGCCAAGTGGTCTCTTGAGTTTGGCTTCTTGGGGGAAAGTGCCTCCTTTCGGAGTCAACTTGCCGGCGGCCCATGCAGGGCTTTTGCCTACAAAAATTCCATAAGGACGAGGATTTCTCCCAGAACAAAGCTGCCCCCTCCTCCAAACCTGGCTGCCATCGGAGGCCCAAACGCGCCCTACAAAATGACATCTGCATTGTGGGTTCTTGAGTTTGGCTTCTTGGGGAAAAGTGCCTCCTTTCGGAGCCAACTTGCCTAACTTGCCTGCGGCCCGTCCTGGGCTTTTGAGTACAAAAATTCCATAAGGACGAGGATTTCTCCCAGACCAAAGCTGCCCCCTCCTCCAAACCTGGCTGCCATCGGAGGCCCAAACGCGCCCTACAAAATGACACCTGCCAAGTGGGCTCTTGAGTTTGGCTTCTTGGGGAAAAGTGCCTCCTTTCAAAGCCAACTTGCCTAACTTGCCTGCGGCCCGTCCTGGGCTTTTGCCTCCAAAAATTCCAGAAGGACAAGGATTTCTCCCAGACCAAAGCTGCTCCCTCCTCCAAACCTGGCTGCCATCGGAGGCCCAAACGCGCCCTACAAAATGACATCTGCATTGTGGGCTCTTGAGTTTGGCTTCTTGGGGAAAAGTGCCTCCTTTCGGAGTCAACTTGCCTAACTTGCCTGCGGCCCATGTGGGGTTTTTGCCTACAAAAATTCCATAAGGACGAGGATTTCTCCCAGACCAAAGCTGCCCCCTCCTCCAAACCTGGCTGCCATCGGAGGCCCAAAGGCGCCCTACAAAATGACACCTGCCAAGTCGGCTCTTGAGTTTGGCTTCTTGGGGAAAAGTGACTCCTTTCAAAACCAACTTGCCTGCGTCCCGTCCTGGGCTTTTGCTACAAAAATTCCATAAGGACGAGGATTCCTCCCAGACCAAAGCTGCCCCCTCCTCCAAACCTGGCTGCCATCGGAGGCCCAAACGCGCCCTACAAAATGACATCTGCCAAGTGGGCTCTTGAGTTTGGCTTTCTGGGGAAAAGTGCCTCCTTTCGGAGTCAACTTGCCTGCGGCTCATGCAGGGGTTTTGCCTACAAAAATTCCATAAGGACGAGGATTTCTCCCAGACCAAAGCTGCCCCCTCCTCCAAACCTGGCTGCCATCGGAGGCCCAAACGCGCCCTACAAAATGACACCTGCCAAGTGGGCTCTTGAGTTTGGCTTCTTGGGGAAAATTGCCTCCTTTCGGAGTCAACTTGCCGGCGGCCCATGCAGGGCTTTTGCCTACAAAAATTCCATAAGGACGAGGATTTCTCCCAGAACAAAGCTGCCCCCTCCTCCAAACCTGGCTGCCATCGGAGGCCCAAACGCGCCCTACAAAATGACATCTGCATTGTGGGTTCTTGAGTTTGGCTTCTTGGGGAAAAGTGCCTCCTTTCGGAGCCAACTTGCCTAAATTGCCTGCGGCCCGTCCTGGGCTTTTGAGTACAAAAATTCCATAAGGACGAGGATTTCTCCCAGACCAAAGCTGCCCCCTCCTCCAAACCTGGCTGCCATCGGAGGCCCAAACGCGCCCTACAAAATGACACCTGCCAAGTGGGCTCTTGAGTTTGGCTTCTTGGGGAAAAGTGCCTCCTTTCAAAGCCAACCTGCCTAACTTGCCTGCGGCCCGTCCTGGGCTTTTGCCTACAAAAATTCCAGAAGGACAAGGATTTCTCCCAGACCAAAGCTGCCCCCTCCTCCAAACCTGGCTGCCATCGGAGGCCCAAACGCGCCCTACAAAATGACATCTGCATTGTGGGCTCTTGAGTTTGGCTTCTTGGGGAAAAGTGCCTCCTTTCGGAGTCAACTTGCCTAACTTGCCTGCGGCCCATGTGGGGTTTTTGCCTACAAAAATTCCATAAGGACGAGGATTTCTCCCAGACCAAAGCTGCCCCCTCCTCCAAACCTGGCTGCCATCGGAGGCCCAAAGGCGCCCTACAAAATGACACCTGCCAAGTCGGCTCTTGAGTTTGGCTTCTTGGGGAAAAGTGACTCCTTTCAAAACCAACTTGCCTGCGTCCCGTCCTGGGCTTTTGCTACAAAAATTCCATAAGGACGAGGATTCCTCCCAGACCAAAGCTGCCCCCTCCTCCAAACCTGGCTGCCATCGGAGGCCCAAACGCGCCCTACAAAATGACATCTGCCAAGTGGGCTCTTGAGTTTGGCTTTCTGGGGAAAAGTGCCTCCTTTCGGAGTCAACTTGCCTGCGGCTCATGCAGGGGTTTTGCCTACAAAAATTCCATAAGGACGAGGATTTCTCCCAGACCAAAGCTGCCCCCTCCTCCAAACCTGGCTGCCATCGGAGGCCCAAACGCGCCCTACAAAATGACACCTGCCAAGTGGGCTCTTGAGTTTGGCTTCTTGGGGAAAATTGCCTCCTTTCGGAGTCAACTTGCCGGCGGCCCATGCAGGGCTTTTGCCTACAAAAATTCCATAAGGACGAGGATTTCTCCCAGAACAAAGCTGCCCCCTCCTCCAAACCTGGCTGCCATCGGAGGCCCAAACGCGCCCTACAAAATGACATCTGCATTGTGGGTTCTTGAGTTTGGCTTCTTGGGGAAAAGTGCCTCCTTTCGGAGCCAACTTGCCTAAATTGCCTGCGGCCCGTCCTGGGCTTTTGAGTACAAAAATTCCATAAGGACGAGGATTTCTCCCAGACCAAAGCTGCCCCCTCCTCCAAACCTGGCTGCCATCGGAGGCCCAAACGCGCCCTACAAAATGACACCTGCCAAGTGGGCTCTTGAGTTTGGCTTCTTGGGGAAAAGTGCCTCCTTTCAAAGCCAACTTGCCTAACTTGCCTGCGGCCCGTCCTGGGCTTTTCCCTACAAAAATTCCAGAAGGACAAGGATTTCTCCCAGACCAAAGCTGCTCCCTCCTCCAAACCTGGCTGCCATCGGAGGCCCAAACGCGCCCTACAAAATGACATCTGCATTGTGGGCTCTTGAGTTTGGCTTCTTGGGGAAAAGTGACTCCTTTCAAAACCAACTTGCCTGCGTCCCGTCCCGGACGATTGCTACAAAAATTCCATAAGGACGAGGATTTCTCCCAGACCAAAGCTGCCCCCTCCGCCAAACCTGGCTGCCATCGGAGGCCCAAACGCGCCCTACAAAATGACATCTGCCAAGCGGGCTCTTGAGTTTGGCTTCCTGGGGAAAAGTGCCTCCTTTCGGAGTCAACTTGCCTGCGGCCCATGCAGGGCTTTTGCCTACAAAAATTCCAGAAGGACGAGGATTTCTCCCAGACCAAAGCTGCCCCCTCCTCCAAACCTGGCTGCCATCGGAGGCCCAAACGTGCCCTACAAAATGACACCTGCCAAGTGGGCTCTTGAGTTTGGCTTCTTGGGTGGAAGTGCCTCCTTTCAAAGCCAACTTGCCTGCGGCCCGTCCTGGGCTTTTGCTACAAAAATTCCAAAAGGACGAGGATTTCTCCCAGACCAAAGCTGCCCCCTCCTCCAAACCTGTCTGCCATCGGAGGCCCAAACGCGCCCTACAAAATGACATTTGCCAAGTGGGCTCTTGAGTTTGGCTTCTTGCGGAAAAGTGCCTCCTTTCAAAGCCAACTTGCCTAACTAGCCTGCGGCCCGTGCTGGGCTTTAGACTACAAAAATTCCATAAGGACGAGGATTTCTCCCAGACCAAAGCTGCCCCCTCCTCCAAACCTGGCTGCCATCGGAGGCCCAAACGCGCCCCACAAAATGACATCTGCCAAGTGGGCTCTTGAGTTTGTCTTCTTGGGTGGAAGTACCTCCTTTCAAAGCCAACTTGCCTGCGGCCCGTCCTGGGCTTTTGCCTACAAAAATTCCATAAGGACGAGGATTTCTCCCAGACCAAAGCTGCCCCCTCCTCCAAACCTGGCTGCCATCGGAGGCCCAAACGCGCCCCACCAAATGACACCTGCATTGAGGGTTCTTGAGTTTGGCTTCCTGGGGAAAAGTGCCTCCTTTCGGAGTCAACTTGCCTGCGGCACATGCAGGGCTTTTGCCTACAAAAATTCCAGAAGGACGAGGATTTCTCCCAGACCAAAGCTGCCCCCTCCTCCAAACCTGGCTGCCATCGGAGGCCCAAACGTGCCCTACAAAATGACACCTGCCAAGTGGGCTCTTGAGTTTGGCTTCTTGGGTGGAAGTGCCTCCTTTCAAAGCCAACTTGCCTGCGGCCCATCCTGGGCTTTTGCCTCCAAAAATTCCATAAGGACGAGGATTTCTCCCAGACCAAAGCTGCCCCCTCCTCCAAACCTGGCTGCCATCGGAGGCCCAAACGCGCCCTACAAAATGACATCTGCCAAGTGGGCTCTTGAGTTTGGCTTCTTGCGGAAAAGTGCCTCCTTTCAAAGCCAACTTGCCTAACTAGCCTGCGGCCCGTCCTGGGCTTTAGACTACAAAAATTCCATAAGGACGAGGATTTCTCCCAGACCAAAGCTGCCCCCTCCTCCAAACCTGGCTGCCATCGGAGGCCCAAACGCGCCCCACAAAATGACATCTGCATTGAGGGTTCTTGAGTTTGGCTTCTTGGGGAAAAGTGCCTCCTTTCGGAGTCAACTTGCCTAACTTGCCTGCGGCCCATGCGGGGTTTTTGCCTACAAAAATTCCAGAAGGACGAGGATTTCTCCCAGACCAAAGCTGCCCCCTCCTCCAAACCTGGCTGACATCGGAGGCCCAAACGCGCCCTAGAAAATGACACCTGCCAAGTGGGCTCTTGAGTTTGGCTTCTTGGGGAAAAGTGACTCCTTTCAAAACCAACTTGCCTGCGTCCCGTCCCGGGCTTTTGCTACAAAAATTCCATAAGGACGAGGATTTCTCCCAGACCAAAGCTGCCCCCTCCTCCAAACCTGGCTGCCATCGGAGGCCCAAAGGCGCCCTACAAAATGACACCTGCCAAGTCGGCTCTTGAGTTTGGCTTCTTGGGGAAAAGTGACTCCTTTCAAAACCAACTTGCCTGCGTCCCGTCCTGGGCTTTTGCTACAAAAATTCCATAAGGACGAGGATTCCTCCCAGACCAAAGCTGCCCCCTCCTCCAAACCTGGCTGCCATCGGAGGCCCAAACGCGCCCTACAAAATGACATCTGCCAAGTGGGCTCTTGAGTTTGGCTTTCTGGGGAAAAGTGCCTCCTTTCGGAGTCAACTTGCCTGCGGCTCATGCAGGGGTTTTGCCTACAAAAATTCCATAAGGACGAGGATTTCTCCCAGACCAAAGCTGCCCCCTCCTCCAAACCTGGCTGCCATCGGAGGCCCAAACGCGCCCTACAAAATGACACCTGCCAAGTGGGCTCTTGAGTTTGGCTTCTTGGGGAAAATTGCCTCCTTTCGGAGTCAACTTGCCGGCGGCCCATGCAGGGCTTTTGCCTACAAAAATTCCATAAGGACGAGGATTTCTCCCAGAACAAAGCTGCCCCCTCCTCCAAACCTGGCTGCCATCGGAGGCCCAAACGCGCCCTACAAAATGACATCTGCATTGTGGGTTCTTGAGTTTGGCTTCTTGGGGAAAAGTGCCTCCTTTCGGAGCCAACTTGCCTAAATTGCCTGCGGCCCGTCCTGGGCTTTTGAGTACAAAAATTCCATAAGGACGAGGATTTCTCCCAGACCAAAGCTGCCCCCTCCTCCAAACCTGGCTGCCATCGGAGGCCCAAACGCGCCCTACAAAATGACACCTGCCAAGTGGGCTCTTGAGTTTGGCTTCTTGGGGAAAAGTGCCTCCTTTCAAAGCCAACTTGCCTAACTTGCCTGCGGCCCGTCCTGGGCTTTTGCCTACAAAAATTCCAGAAGGACAAGGATTTCTCCCAGACCAAAGCTGCTCCCTCCTCCAAACCTGGCTGCCATCGGAGGCCCAAACGCGCCCTACAAAATGACATCTGCATTGTGGGCTCTTGAGTTTGGCTTCTTGGGGAAAAGTGACTCCTTTCAAAGCCAACTTGCCTGCGTCCCGTCCCGGACGATTGCTACAAAAATTCCATAAGGACGAGGATTTCTCCCAGACCAAAGCTGCCCCCTCCGCCAAACCTGGCTGCCATCGGAGGCCCAAACGCGCCCTACAAAATGACATCTGCCAAGCGGGCTCTTGAGTTTGGCTTCCTGGGGAAAAGTGCCTCCTTTCGGAGTCAACTTGCCTGCGGCCCATGCAGGGCTTTTGCCTACAAAAATTCCAGAAGGACGAGGATTTCTCCCAGACCAAAGCTGCCCCCTCCTCCAAACCTGGCTGCCATCGGAGGCCGAAACGTGCCCTACAAAATGACATCTGCCAAGTGGGCTCTTGAGTTTGTCTTCTTGGGTGGAAGTACCTCCTTTCAAAGCCAACTTGCCTGCGGCCCGTCCTGGGCTTTTGCCTACAAAAATTCCATAAGGACGAGGATTTCTCCCAGACCAAAGCTGCCCCCTCCTCCAAACCTGGCTGCCATCGGAGGCCCAAACGCGCCCCACCAAATGACACCTGCATTGAGGGTTCTTGAGTTTGGCTTCCTGGGGAAAAGTGCCTCCTTTCGGAGTCAACTTGCCTGCGGCACATGCAGGGCTTTTGCCTACAAAAATTCCAGAAGGACGAGGATTTCTCCCAGACCAAAGCTGCCCCCTCCTCCAAACCTGGCTGCCATCGGAGGCCCAAACGTGCCCTACAAAATGACACCTGCCAAGTGGGCTCTTGAGTTTGGCTTCTTGGGTGGAAGTGCCTCCTTTCAAAGCCAACTTGCCTGCGGCCCATCCTGGGCTTTTGCCTCCAAAAATTCCATAAGGACGAGGATTTCTCCCAGACCAAAGCTGCCCCCTCCTCCAAACCTGGCTGCCATCGGAGGCCCAAACGCGCCCTACAAAATGACATCTGCCAAGTGGGCTCTTGAGTTTGGCTTCTTGCGGAAAAGTGCCTCCTTTCAAAGCCAACTTGCCTAACTAGCCTGCGGCCCGTGCTGGGCTTTAGACTACAAAAATTCCATAAGGACGAGGATTTCTCCCAGACCAAAGCTGCCCCCTCCTCCAAACCTGGCTGCCATCGGAGGCCCAAACGCGCCCCACAAAATGACATCTGCATTGAGGGTTCTTGAGTTTGGCTTCTTGGGGAAAAGTGCCTCCTTTCGGAGTCAACTTGCCTAACTTGCCTGCGGCCCATGCAGGGCTTTTGCCTACAAAAATTCCAGAAGGACGAGGATTTCTCCCAGACCAAAGCTGCCCCCTCCTCCAAACCTGGCTGACATCGGAGGCCCAAACGCGCCCTAGAAAATGACACCTGCCAAGTGGGCTCTTGAGTTTGGCTTCTTGGGGAAAAGTGACTCCTTTCAAAACCAACTTGCCTGCGTCCCGTCCCGGGCTTTTGCTACAAAAATTCCATAAGGACGAGGATTTCTCCCAGACCAAAGCTGCCCCCTCCTCCAAACCTGGCTGCCATCGGAGGCCCAAACGCGCCCTACAAAATGACATCTGCCAAGTGGGCTCTTGAGTTTGGCTTTCTGGGGAAAAGTGCCTCCTTTCGGAGTCAACTTGCCTGCGGCCCATGCAGGGGTTTTGCCTACAAAAATTCCATAAGGACGAGGATTTCTCCCAGACCAAAGCTGCCCCCTCCTCCAAACCTGGCTGCCATCGGAGGCCCAAACGCGCCCTACAAAATGACACCTGCCAAGTGGGCTCTTGAGTTTGGCTTCTTGGGGAAAAGTGCCTCCTTTCGGAGCCAACTTGCCTAACTTGCCTGCGGCCAGTCCTGGGCTTTTGCCTCCAAAAATTCCAGAAGGACGAGGATTTCTCCCAGACCAAAGCTGCCCCCTCCTCCAAACCTGGCTGCCATCGGAGGCCCAAACGCGCCCTACATAATGACATCTGCATTGTGGGTTCTTGAGTTTGGCTTCTTGGGGGAAAGTGCCTCCTTTCAAAGCAACTTGCCTAACTTGCCTGCGGCCCATGCGGGGTTTTTGCCTACAAAAATTCCATAAGGACGAGGATTTCTCCCAGACCAAAGCTGCCCCCTCCTCCAAACCTGGCTGCCATCGGAGGCCGAAACGTGCCCTACAAAATGACATCTGCCAAGTGGGCTCTTGAGTTTGGCTTCTTGGGTGGAAGTACCTCCTTTCAAAGCCAACTTGCCTGCGGCCGGTCCTGGGCTTTTGCCTACAAAAATTCCATAAGGACGAGGATTTCTCCCAGACCAAAGCTGCCCCCTCCTCCAAACCTGGCTGCCATCGGAGGCCCAAACGCGCCCTACAAAATGACATCTGCCAAGTGGGCTCTTGAATTTGGCTTCTTGCGGAAAAGTGCCTCCTTTCAAAGCCAACTTGCCTAACTAGCCTGCGGCCCGTGCTGGGCTTTAGACTACAAAAATTCCATAAGGACGAGGATTTCTCCCAGACCAAAGCTGCCCCCTCCTCCAAACCTGGCTGCCATCGGAGGCCCAAACGCGCCCCACAAAATGACATCTGCATTTGAGGGTTCTTGAGTTTGGCTTCTTGGGGAAAAGTGCCTCCTTTCGGAGTCAACTTGCCTAACTTGCCTGCGGCCCATGTGGGGTTTTTGCCTACAAAAATTCCATAAGGACGAGGATTTCTCCCAGACCAAAGCTGCCCCCTCCTCCAAACCTGGCTGACATCGGAGGCCCAAACGCGCCCTACAAAATGACACCTGCCAAGTCGGCTCTTGAGTTTGGCATCTTGGGGAAAAGTGACTCCTTTCAAAACCAACTTGCCTGCGTCCCGTCCTGGGCTTTTGCTACAAAAATTCCATAAGGACGAGGATTCCTCCCAGACCAAAGCTGCCCCCTCCTCCAAACCTGGCTGCCATCGGAGGCCCAAACGCGCCCTACAAAATGACATCTGCCAAGTGGGCTCTTGAGTTTGGCTTTCTGGGGAAAAGTGCCTCCTTTCGGAGTCAACTTGCCTGCGGCCCATGCAGGGCTTTTGCCTACAAAAATTCCAGAAGGACGAGGATTTCTCCCAGACCAAAGCTGCCCCCTCCTCCAAACCTGGCTGCCATCGGAGGCCCAAACGCGCGCTACAAAATGACATCTGCATTGTGGGCTCTTGAGTTTGGCTTCTTGGGGAAAAGTGCCTCCTTTCGGAGTCAACTTGCCGGCGGCCCATGCAGGGCTTTTGCCTACAAAAATTCCAGAAGGACGAGGATTTCTCCCAGAACAAAGCTGCCCCCTCCTCCAAACCTGGCTGCCATCGGAGGCCCAAACGCGCCCTACAAAATGACATCTGCATTGTGGGTTCTTGAGTTTGGCTTCTTGGGGAAAAGTGCCTCCTTTCGGAGCCAACTTGCCTAACTTGCCTGCGGCCCGTCCTGGGCTTTTGACTACAAAAATTCCAGAAGGACGAGGATTTCTCCCAGGCCAAAGCTGCCCCCTCCTCCAAACCTGGCTGCCATCGGAGGCCCAAACGCGCCCTACAAAATGACACCTGCCAAGTGGGCTCTTGAGTTTGGCTTCTTGGGGAAAAGTGCCTCCTTTCAAAGCCAACTTGCCTAACTTGCCTGCGGCCCGTCCTGGGCTTTTGCCTACAAAAATTCCAGAAGGACAAGGATTTCTCCCAGACCAAAGCTGCTCCCTCCTCCAAACCTGGCTGCCATCGGAGGCCCAAACGCGCCCTACAAAATGACACCTGCCAAGTGGGCTCTTGAGTTTGGCTTCTTGGGGAAAAGTGCCTCCTTTCGGAGCCAACTTGCCTAACTAGCCTGCGGCCTGTGCTGGGCTTTTGCCTACAAAAATTCCATAAGGACGAGGATTTCTCCCAGACCAAAGCTGCCCCCTCCTCCAAACCTGGCTGCCATCAGAGGCCCAAACGCGCCCTACAAAATGACATCTGCCAAGTGGGCTCTTGAGTTTGGCTTCTTGGGGAAAAGTGCCTCCTTTCGGAGCCAAATTGCCTAACTTGCCTGCGGCCCGTCCTGGGCTTTTGCTACAAAAATTCCATAAGGACAAGGATTTCTCCCAGACCAAAGCTGCCCCCTCCTCCAAACCTGGCTGCCATCGGAGGCCCAAACGCGCCCCACAAAATGACACCTGCCAAGTGGGCTCTTGAGTTTGGCTTCTTGCGGAAAAGTGCCTCCTTTCGGAGTCAACTTGCCTGCGGCCCATGCAGGGCTTTTGCCTACAAAAATTCCAGAAGGACGAGGATTTCTCCCAGACCAAAGCTGCCCCCTCCTCCAAACCTGGCTGCCATCGGAGGCCCAAACGTGCCCTACAAAATGACACCTGCCAAGTGGGCTCTTGAGTTTGGCTTCTTGGGTGGAAGTGCCTCCTTTCAAAGCCAACTTGCCTGCGGCCCGTCCTGGGCTTTTGCTACAAAAATTCCATAAGGACAAGGATTTCTCCCAGACCAAAGCTGCCCCCTCCTCCAAACCTGGCTGCCATCGGAGGCCCAAACGCGCCCTACAAAATGACATTTGCCAAGTGGGCTCTTGAGTTTGGCTTCTTGCGGAAAAGTGCCTCCTTTCAAAGCCAACTTGCCTAACTTGCCTGCGGCCCGTGCTGGGCTTTTGACTACAAAAATTCCATAAGGACGAGGATTTCTCCCAGACCAAAGCTGCCCCCTCCTCCAAACCTGGCTGCCATCGGAGGCCCAAACGCGCCCTACAAAATGACATCTGCCAAGTGGGCTCTTGAGTTTGGCTTCTTGGGGAAAAGTGCCTCCTTTTGGAGCCAACTTGCCTAACTTGCCTGCGGCCCGTCCTGGGCTTTTGCCTACAAAAATTCCAGAAGGACGAGGATTTCTCCCAGGCCAAAGCTGCCCCCTCCTCCAAACCTGGCTGCCATCAGAGGCCCAAATGCGCCCCACAAAATGACATCTGCCAAGTGGGCTCTTGAGTTTGGCTTCTTGGGGAAAAGTGCCTCCTTTCGGAGCCAACTTGCCTAACTTGCCTGCGGCCCGTCCTGGGCTTTTGCCTCCAAAAATTCCAGCAGGACGAGGATTTCTCCCAGACCAAAGCTGCCCCCTCCTCCAAACCTGGCTGCCATCGGAGGCCCAAACGCGCCCCACAAAATGACACCTGCATTGAGGGTTCTTGAGTTTGGCTTCCTGGGGGAAAGTGCCTCCTTTCGGAGTCAACTTGCCTGCGGCCCATGCAGGGCTTTTGCCTACAAAAATTCCAGAAGGACGAGGATTTCTCCCAGACCAAAGCTGCCCCCTCCTCCAAACCTGGCTGCCATCGGAGGCCCAAACGTGCCCTACAAAATGACACCTGCCAAGTGGGCTCTTGAGTTTGGCTTCTTGGGTGGAAGTGCCTCCTTTCAAAGCCAACTTGCCTGCGGCCGGTCCTGGGCTTTTGCCTACAAAAATTCCATAAGGACGAGGATTTCTCCCAGACCAAAGCTGCCCCCTCCTCCAAACCTAGCTGCCATCGGAGGCCCAAACCCGCCCTACAAAATGACATCTGCCAAGTGGGCTCTTGAGATTGGCTTCTTGCAGAAAAGTGCCTCCTTTCAAAGCCAACTTGCCTAACTAGCCTGCGGCCCGTGCTGGGCTTTAGACTACAAAAATTCCATAAGGACGAGGATTTCTCCCAGACCAAAGCTGCCCCCTCCTCCAAACCTGGCTGACATCGGAGGCCCAAACGCACCCTAGAAAATGACACCTGCCAAGTGGGCTCTTGAGTTTGGCTTCTTGGGGAAAAGTGACTCCTTTCAAAACCAACTTGCCTGCGTCCAGTCCCGGGCTTTTGCTACAAAAATTCCATAAGGACGAGGATTCCTCCCAGACCAAAGCTGCCCCCTCCTCCAAACCTGGCTGCCATCGGAAGCCCAAACGCGCCCTACAAAATGACATCTGCCAAGTGGGCTCTTGAGTTTGGCTTTCTGGGGAAAAGTGCCTCCTTTCGGAGTCAACTTGCCTGCGGCTCATGCAGGAGTTTTGCCTACAAAAATTCCATAAGGACGAGGATTTCTCCCAGACCAAAGCTGCCCCCTCCTCCAAACCTGGCTGCCATCGGAGGCCCAAACGCGCCCTACAAAATGACACCTGCCAAGTGGGCTCTTGAGTTTGGCTTCTTGGGGAAAATTGCCTCCTTTCGGAGTCAACTTGCCGGCGGCCCATGCAGGGCTTTTGCCTACAAAAATTCCATAAGGACGAGGATTCCTCCCAGACCAAAGCTGCCCCCTCCGCCAAACCTGGCTGCCATCGGAGGCCCAAACGCGCCCTACAAAATGACATCTGCCAAGCGGGCTCTTGAGTTTGGCTTCTTGCGGAAAAGTGCCTCCTTTCGGAGTCAACTTGCCGGCGGCCCATGCAGGGCTTTTGCCTCCAAAAATTCCAGAAGGACGAGGATTTCTCCCAGACCAAAGCTGCCCCCTCCTCCAAACCTGGCTGCCATCGGAGGCCCAAACGCGCCCTACAAAATGACACCTGCCAAGTGGGCTCTTGAGTTTGGCTTCTTGGGGAAAAGTGCCTCCTTTCGGAGCCAACTTGCCTAACTAGCCTGCGGCCCGTCCTGGGCTTTAGACTACAAAAATTCCATAAGGACGAGGATTTCTCCCAGACCAAAGCTGCCCCCTCCTCCAAACCTGGCTGACATCGGAGGCCCAAACGCGCCCTACAAAATGACATCTGCCAAGTGGGCTCTTGAGTTTGGCTTCTTGGGGAAAAGTGCCTCCTTTCGGAGCCAACTTGCCTAACTTGCCTGCGGCCCGTCCTGGGCTTTTGCCTCCAAAAATTCCAGAAGGACGAGGATTTCTCCCAGACCAAAGCTGCCCCCTCCTCCAAACCTGGCTGCCATCGGAGGCCCAAACGCGCCCCACAAAATTACACCTGCATTGAGGGTTCTTGAGTTTGGCTTCCTGGGGAAAAGTGCCTCCTTTCGGAGTCAACTTGCCTGCGGCCCATGCAGGGCTTTTGCCTCCAAAAATTCCAGAAGGACGAGGATTTCTCCCAGACCAAAGCTGCCCCCTCCTCCAAACCTGGCTGCCATTGGAGGCCCAAACGTGCCCTACAAAATGACACCTGCCAAGTGGGCTCTTGAGTTTGGCTTCTTGGGTGGAAGTGCCTCCTTTCAAAGCCAACTTGCCTGCGGCCCGTCCTGGGCTTTTGCCTACAAAAATTCCATAAGGACGAGGATTTCTCCCAGACCAAAGCTGCCCCCTCCTCCAAACCTGGCTGCCATCGGAGGCCCAAACGCGCCCTACAAAATGACATCTGCCAAGTGGGCTCTTGAGTTTGGCTTCTTGGGGAAAAGTGCCTCCTTTCGGAGCCAACTTGCCTAACTTGCCTGCGGCCCATCCTGGGCTTTTGCTACAAAAATTCCATAAGGACGAGGATTTCTCCCAGACCAAAGCTGCCCCCTCCTCCAAACCTGGCTGCCATCGGAGGCCCAAACGCGCCCTACAAAATGACATCTGCATTGTGGGTTCTTGAGTTTGGCTTCTTGGGGGAAAGTGCCTCCTTTCAAAGCAACTTGCCTAACTTGCCTGCGGCCCATGCGGGGTTTTTGCCTACAAAAATTCCATAAGGACGAGGATTTCTCCCAGACCAAAGCTGCCCCCTCCTCCAAACCTGGCTGCCATCAGAGGCCCAAAGGCGCCCTACAAAATGACATCTGCCAAGTGGGCTCTTGAGTTTGGCTTCTTGGGGAAAAGTGCCTCCTTTCGGTGCCAAATTGCCTAACTTGCCTGCGGCCCGTCCTGGGCTTTTGCCTCAAAAATTCCAGAAGGACGAGGATTTCTCCCAGACCAAAGCTGCCCCCTCCTCCAAACCTGGCTACCATCGGAGGCCCAAACGCGCCCCACAAAATGACACCTGCATTGAGGGTTCTTGAGTTTGGCTTCCTGGGGAAAAGTGCCTCCTTTCGGAGGCAATTTGCCTGCGGCCCATGCAGGGCTTTTGCCTCCAAAAATTCCATAAGGACGAGGATTTCTCCCAGACCAAAGCTGCCCCCTCCTCCAAACCTGGCTGCCATTGGAGGCCCAAACGTGCCCTATAAAATGACACCTGCCAAGTGGGCTCTTGAGTTTGGCTTCTTGGGTGGAAGTGCCTCCTTTCAAAGCCAACTTGCCTGCGGCCCGTCCTGGGCTTTTGCCTACAAAAATTCCATAAGGACGAGGATTTCTCCCAGACCAAAGCTGCCCCCTCCTCCAAACCTGGCTGCCATCGGAGGCCCAAACGCGCCCTACAAAATGACATCTGCCAAGTGGGCTCTTGAGTTTGGCTTCTTGGGGAAAAGTGCCTCCTTTCGGAGCCAACTTGCCTAACTTGCCTGCGGCCCATCCTGGGCTTTTGCTACAAAAATTCCATAAGGACGAGGATTTCTCCCAGACCAAAGCTGCCCCCTCCTCCAAACCTGGCTGCCATCGGAGGCCCAAACGCGCCCTACAAAATGACATCTGCATTGTGGGTTCTTGAGTTTGGCTTCTTGGGGGAAAGTGCCTCCTTTCAAAGCAACTTGCCTAACTTGCCTGCGGCCCATGCGGGGTTTTTGCCTACAAAAATTCCATAAGGACGAGGATTTCTCCCAGACCAAAGCTGCCCCCTCCTCCAAACCTGGCTGCCATCGGAGGCCGAAACGTGCCCTACAAAATGACATCTGCCAAGTGGGCTCTTGAATTTGGCTTCTTGGGTGGAAGTACCTCCTTTCAAAGCCAACTTGCCTGCGGCCCGTCCTGGGCTTTTGCCTACAAAAATTCCATAAGGACGAGGATTTCTCCCAGACCAAAGCTGCCCCCTCCTCCAAACCTGGCTGCCATCGGAGGCCCAAACGCGCCCTACAAAATGACATCTGCCAAGTGGGCTCTTGAGTTTGGCTTCTTGGGGGAAAGTGACTCCTTTCAAAGCCAACTTGCCTAACTAGCCTGCGGCCCGTGCTGGGCTTTAGACTACAAAAATTCCATAAGGACGAGGATTTCTCCCAGACCAAAGCTGCCCCCTCCTCCAAACCTGGCTGCCATCGGAGGCCCAAACGCGCCCCACAAAATGACATCTGCATTTGAGGGTTCTTGAGTTTGGCTTCTTGGGGAAAAGTGCCTCCTTTCGGAGTCAACTTGCCTAACTTGCCTGCGGCCCATGTGGGGTTTTTGCCTACAAAAATTCCATAAGGACGAGGATTTCTCCCAGACCAAAGCTGCCCCCTCCTCCAAACCTGGCTGACATCGGAGGCCCAAACGCGCCCTACAAAATGACACCTGCCAAGTCGGCTCTTGAGTTTGGCATCTTGGGGAAAAGTGACTCCTTTCAAAACCAACTTGCCTGCGTCCCGTCCTGGGCTTTTGCTACAAAAATTCCATAAGGACGAGGATTCCTCCCAGACCAAAGCTGCCCCCTCCTCCAAACCTGGCTGCCATCGGAGGCCCAAACGCGCCCTACAAAATGACATCTGCCAAGTGGGCTCTTGAGTTTGGCTTTCTGGGGAAAAGTGCCTCCTTTCGGAGTCAACTTGCCTGCGGCTCATGCAGGGGTTTTGCCTACAAAAATTCCATAAGGACGAGGATTTCTCCCAGATCAAAGCTGCCCCCTCCTCCAAACCTGGCTGCCATCGGAGGCCCAAACGCGCCCTACAAAATGACACCTGCCAAGTGGGCTCTTGAGTTTGGCTTCTTGGGGAAAATTGCCTCCTTTCGGAGTCAACTTGCCGGCGGCCCATGCAGGGCTTTTGCCTACAAAAATTCCATAAGGACGAGGATTTCTCCCAGAACAAAGCTGCCCCCTCCTCCAAACCTGGCTGCCATCGGAGGCCCAAACGCGCCCTACAAAATGACATCTGCATTGTGGGTTCTTGCGTTTGGCTTCTTGGGGAAAAGTGCCTCCTTTCGGAGCCAACTTGCCTAACTTGCCTGCGGCCCGTCCTGGGCTTTTGAGTACAAAAATTCCAGAAGGACGAGGATTTCTCCCAGACCAAAGCTGCCCCCTCCTCCAAACCTGGCTGCCATCGGAGGCCCAAACGCGCCCTACAAAATGACACCTGCCAAGTGGGCTCTTGAGTTTGGCTTCTTGGGGAAAAGTGCCTCCTTTCAAAGCCAACTTGCCTAACTTGCCTGCGGCCCGTCCTGGGCTTTTGCCTACAAAAATTCCAGAAGGACAAGGATTTCTCCCAGACCAAAGCTGCTCCCTCCTCCAAACCTGGCTGCCATCGGAGGCCCAAACGCGCCCTACAAAATGACATCTGCCAAGTGGGCTCTTGAGTTTGGCTTCTTGGGGAAAAGTGACTCCTTTCAAAACCAACTTGCATGCGTCCCGTCCCGGACGATTGCTACAAAAATTCCATAAGGACGAGGATTCCTCCCAGACCAAAGCTGCCCCCTCCGCCAAACCTGGCTGCCATCGGAGGCCCAAACGCGCCCTACAAAATGACATCTGCCAAGCGGGCTCTTGAGTTTGGCTTCTTGGGGAAAAGTGCCTCCTTTCGGAGTCAACTTGCCTGCGGCCAATGCAGGGCTTTTGCCTCCAAAAATTCCATAAGGACGAGGATTTCTCCCAGACCAAAGCTGCTCCCTCCTCCAAACCTGGCTGCCATCGGAGGACCAAACGCGCCCCACAAAATGACACCTGCATTGAGGGTTCTTGAGTTTGGCTTCCTGGGGAAAAGTGCCTCCTTTCGGAGTCAACTTGCCTGCGGCCAATGCAGGGCTTTTGCCTACAAAAATTCCAGAAGGACGAGGATTTCTCCCAGACCAAAGCTGCCCCCTCCTCCAAACCTGGCTGCCATCGGAGGCCCAAACGTGCCCTACAAAATGACACCTGCCAAGTGGGCTCTTGAGTTTGGCTTCTTGGGTGGAAGTGCCTCCTTTCAAAGCCAACTTGCCTGCGTCCCGTCCTGGGCTTTTGCTACAAAAATTCCATAAGGACGAGGATTTCTCCCAGACCAAAGCTGCCCCCTCCTCCAAACCTGGCTGCCATCGGAGGCCCAAACGCGCCCTACAAAATGACATTTGCCAAGTGGGCTCTTGAGTTTGGCTTCTTGGGGAAAAGTGCCTCCTTTCGGAGCCAACTTGCCTAACTTGCCTGCGGCCCGTCCTGGGCTTTTGGCTCCAAAAATTCCAGTAGGACGAGGATTTCTCCCAGGCCAAAGCTGCCCCCTCCTCCAAACCTGGCTGCCATCGGAGGCCCAAACGTGCCCTACAAAATGACACCTGCCAAGTGGGCTCTTGAGTTTGGCTTCTTGGGGAAAAGTGACTCCTTTCAAAACCAACTTGCCTGTGTCCCGTCCCGGGCTTTTGCTACAAAAATTCCAGAAGGACGAGGATTTCTCCCAGACCAAAGCTGCCCCCTCCTCCAAACCTGCCTGCCATCAGAGGCCCAAACGCGCCCCACAAAATGACATCTGCATTGAGGGATCTTGAGTTTGGCTTCTTGGGGAAAAGTGCCTCCTTTCGGAGCCAACTTGCCTAACTTGCCTGCGGCCCGTCCTGGGCTTTTGCCTCCAAAAATTCCAGAAGGACGAGGATTTCTCCCAGACCAAAGCTGCCCCCTCCTCCAAACCTGGCTGCCATCGGAGGCCCAAACGCGCCCCACAAAATGACACCTGCATTGAGGGTTCTTGAGTTTGGCTTCCTGGGGAAAAGTGCCTCCTTTCGGAGTCAACTTGCCTGCGGCCCATGCAGGGCTTTTGCCTACAAAAATTCCATAAGGACGAGGATTTCTCCCAGACCAAAGCTGCCCCCTCCTCCAAACCTGGCTGCCATCGGAGGCCCAAACGTGCCCTACAAAATGACACCTGCCAAGTGGGCTCTTGAGTTTGGCTTCTTGGGTGGAAGTGCCTCCTTTCAAAGCCAACTTGCCTGCGGCCCGTCCTGGGCTTTTGCCTACAAAAATTCCATAAGGACGAGGATTTCTCCCAGATCAAAGCTGCCCCCTCCTCCAAACCTGGCTGCCATCGGAAGCCCAAACGCGCCCTACAAAATGACATCTGCCAAGTGGGCTCTTGAGATTGGCTTCTTGCGGAAAAGTGCCTCCTTTCAAAGCCAACTTGCCTAACTAGCCTGCGGCCCGTGCTGGGCTTTAGACTACAAAAATTCCATAAGGACGAGGATTTCTCCCAGACCAAAGCTGCCCCCTCCTCCAAACCTGGCTGCCATCGGAGCCCCAAACGCGCCCCACAAAACGACATCTGCATTGAGGGTTCTTGAGTTTGGCTTCTAGGGGAAAAGTTAGGGTTA